>NC_089809.1:40521338-40693838 GCF_029633855.1 Hoplias malabaricus
TGGACTGACTAGGCGTTTCTGATCGCACCCTTCTAGTCATGTGTTTACCTAGCTTCACTGGAAGTAGGAATACCATCATGAATTTTACAGTTATTCATTTTATGCAGCACAACATGTCCCTATATCTCAGCTTTGGGATGTGGTAGGGCAAAAATTACCACACCACTGTCTTCGTCAGGACCTCCCTGACACACGGTGTGGGTTTGAAGAAGATCTGAGGAGGTCACATTTTTCACCCAAAAAAACACTAAAAAAAAACCCTTTGTGTTTTTTTAGACTCAATTTTTGACCTTCTCAGATTTGTTCCAAACTCACGATGTTGATTGAGCAGGTCCTGACTTACACAGGCGTGTGATTATTTTCAGCCTATCTCATCCCAAAGCTGAGATATGAGGACTAACGTAACTGGGATTTTCTCTCAATAGGTTTATTTGTGTTTTTTTAGACTCAATTTTTGAACATCTCAGATTTGTTCCAAACTCACGATGTTGATTGAGCAGGTCCTGACTTACACAGGGGTGTGATTATTTTCAGCCTATCTCATCCCAAAGCTGAGATATGAGGACTAACATAACTGGGATTTTCTCTCAATAGGTTTATTTGTGTTTTTTTAGACTCAATTTTTGAACATCTCAGATTTGTTCCAAACTCACGATGTTGATTGAGCAGGTCCTGACTTACACAGGGGTGTGATTATTTTCAGCCTATCTCATCCCAAAGCTGCGATATGGGGACTAACGTAACTGGGATTTTTTCTCAATAGGTTTATTGGTGTTGAATATATGGGAATTAAATTTATGAGCTTGTTATACGTCCAATAAAGCAAAATACAGATGCACTGTAGACTATATTGGACTGACTAGGCGTTTCTGATCGCACCCTTCTAGTCATGTGTTTACCTAGCTTCACTGGAAGTAGGAATACCATCATGAAATTTACAGTTATTCATTTTATGCAGCACAACATGTCTCTATATCTCAGCTTTGGGATGTGGTAGGGCAAAAATTACCACACCACTGTCTTCGTCAGGACCTCCCTGACACACGGTGTGGGTTTGAAGAAGATCTGAGGAGGTCACATTTTTCACCCAAAAAAACACTAAAAAAAAACCCTTTGTGTTTTTTTAGACTCAATTTTTGACCTTCTCAGATTTGTTCCAAACTCACGATGTTGATTGAGCAGGTCCTGACTTACACAGGCGTGTGATTATTTTCAGCCTATCTCATCCCAAAGCTGAGATATGAGGACTAACGTAACTGGGATTTTCTCTCAATAGGTTTATTTGTGTTTTTTTAGACTCAATTTTTGAACATCTCAGATTTGTTCCAAACTCACGATGTTGATTGAGCAGGTCCTGACTTACACAGGGGTGTGATTATTTTCAGCCTATCTCATCCCAAAGCTGAGATATGAGGACTAACGTAACTGGGATTTTCTCTCAATAGGTTTATTGGTGTTGAATATATGGGAATTAAATTTATGAGCTTGTTATACGTCCAATAAAGCAAAATACAGATGCACTGTAGACTATATTGGACTGACTAGGCGTTTCTGATCGCACCCTTCTAGTCATGTGTTTACCTAGCTTCACTGGAAGTAGGAATACCATCATGAATTTTACAGTTATTCATTTTATGCAACACAACATGTCCCTATATCTCAGCTTTGGGATGTGATAGGGCAAAAATTACCACACCACTGTCTTCGTCAGGACCTCCCTGACACACGGTGTGGGTTTGAAGAAGATCTGAGGAGGTCACATTTTTCACCCAAAAAAAAAACTAAGGGGTACCCCTTTGTGTTTTTTTAGACTCAATTTTTGACCGTCTCAGATTTGTTCCAAACTCACGATGTTGATTGAGCAGGTCCTGACTTACACAGAGGTGTGATTTTCAGCCTATCTCATCCCAAAGCTGAGATATGAGGACTAACGTAACTGGGATTTTCTCTCAATAGGTTTATTTGTGTTTTTTTAGACTCAATTTTTGAACATCTCAGATTTGTTCCAAACTCACGATGTTGATTGAGCAGGTCCTGACTTACACAGGGGTGTGATTATTTTCAGCCTTTCTCATCCCAAAGCTGAGATATGAGGACTAACGTAACTGGGATTTTCTCTCAATAGGTTTATTTGTGTTTTTTTAGACTCAATTTTTGAACATCTCAGATTTGTTCCAAACTCACGATGTTGATTGAGCAGGTCCTGACTTACACAGGGGTGTGATTATTTTCAGCCTATCTCATCCCAAAGCTGAGATATGAGGACTAACGTAACTGGGATTTTCTCTCAATAGGTTTATTTGTGTTTTTTTAGACTCAATTTTTGAACATCTCAGATTTGTTCCAAACTCACGATGTTGATTGAGCAGGTCCTGACTTACACAGGGGTGTGATTATTTTCAGCCTATCTCATCCCAAAGCTGCGATATGAGGACTAACGTAACTGGGATTTTTTCTCAATAGGTTTATTGGTGTTGAATATATGGGAATTAAATTTATGAGCTTGTTATACGTCCAATAAAGCAAAATACAGATGCACTGTAGACTATATTGGACTGACTAGGCGTTTCTGATCGCACCCTTCTAGTCATGTGTTTACCTAGCTTCACTGGAAGTAGGAATACCATCATGAAATTTACAGTTATTCATTTTATGCAGCACAACATGTCCCTATATCTCAGCTTTGGGATGTGGTAGGGCAAAAATTACCACACCACTGTCTTCGTCAGGACCTCCCTGACACACGGTGTGGGTTTGAAGAAGATCTGAGGAGGTCACATTTTTCACCCAAAAAAACACTAAAAAAAAACCCTTTGTGTTTTTTTAGACTCAATTTTTGACCGTCTCAGATTTGTTCCAAACTCACGATGTTGATTGAGCAGGTCCTGACTTACACAGGCGTGTGATTATTTTCAGCCTATCTCATCCCAAAGCTGAGATATGAGGACTAACGTAACTGGGATTTTCTCTCAATAGGTTTATTTGTGTTTTTTTAGACTCAATTTTTGAACATCTCAGATTTGTTCCAAACTCACGATGTTGATTGAGCAGGTCCTGACTTACACAGGGGTGTGATTATTTTCAGCCTATCTCATCCCAAAGCTGAGATATGAGGACTAACGTAACTGGGATTTTCTCTCAATAGGTTTATTGGTGTTGAATATATGGGAATTAAATTTATGAGCTTGTTATACGTCCAATAAAGCAAAATACAGATGCACTGTAGACTATATTGGACTGACTAGGCGTTTCTGATCGCACCCTTCTAGTCATGTGTTTACCTAGCTTCACTGGAAGTAGGAATACCATCATGAATTTTACAGTTATTCATTTTATGCAACACAACATGTCCCTATATCTCAGCTTTGGGATGTGATAGGGCAAAAATTACCACACCACTGTCTTCGTCAGGACCTCCCTGACACACGGTGTGGGTTTGAAGAAGATCTGAGGAGGTCACATTTTTCACCCAAAAAAAAAACTAAGGGGTACCCCTTGGTGTTTTTTTAGACTCAATTTTTGAACATCTCAGATTTGTTCCAAACTCACGATGTTGATTGAGCAGGTCCTGACTTACACAGGGGTGTGATTATTTTCAGCCTTTCTCATCCCAAAGCTGAGATATGAGGACTAACGTAACTGGGATTTTCTCTCAATAGGTTTATTTGTGTTTTTTTAGACTCAATTTTTGAACATCTCAGATTTGTTCCAAACTCACGATGTTGATTGAGCAGGTCCTGACTTACACAGGGGTGTGATTATTTTCAGCCTATCTCATCCCAAAGCTGCGATATGAGGACTAACGTAACTGGGATTTTTTCTCAATAGGTTTATTGGTGTTGAATATATGGGAATTAAATTTATGAGCTTGTTATACGTCCAATAAAGCAAAATACAGATGCACTGTAGACTATATTGGACTGACTAGGCGTTTCTGATCGCACCCTTCTAGTCATGTGTTTACCTAGCTTCACTGGAAGTAGGAATACCATCATGAAATTTACAGTTATTCATTTTATGCAGCACAACATGTCCCTATATCTCAGCTTTGGGATGTGGTAGGGCAAAAATTACCACACCACTGTCTTCGTCAGGACCTCCCTGACACACGGTGTGGGTTTGAAGAAGATCTGAGGAGGTCACATTTTTCACCCAAAAAAACACTAAAAAAAAAACCCTTTGTGTTTTTTTAGACTCAATTTTTGACCTTCTCAGATTTGTTCCAAACTCACGATGTTGATTGAGCAGGTCCTGGCTTACACAGGCGTGTGATTATTTTCAGCCTATCTCATCCCAAAGCTGAGACATGAGGACTAACGTAACTGGGATTTTCTCTCAATAGGTTTATTTGTGTTTTTTTAGACTCAATTTTTGAACATCTCAGATTTGTTCCAAACTCACGATGTTGATTGAGCAGGTCCTGACTTACACAGGGGTGTGATTATTTTCAGCCTATCTCATCCCAAAGCTGAGATATGAGGACTAACGTAACTGGGATTTTCTCTCAATAGGTTTATTGGTGTTGAATATATGGGAATTAAATTTATGAGCTTGTTATACGTCCAATAAAGCAAAATACAGATGCACTGTAGACTATATTGGACTGACTAGGCGTTTCTGATCGCACCCTTCTAGTCATGTGTTTACCTAGCTTCACTGGAAGTAGGAATACCATCATGAATTTTACAGTTATTCATTTTATGCAACACAACATGTCCCTATATCTCAGCTTTGGGATGTGATAGGGCAAAAATTACCACACCACTGTCTTCGTCAGGACCTCCCTGACACACGGTGTGGGTTTGAAGAAGATCTGAGGAGGTCACATTTTTCACCCAAAAAAAAAACTAAGGGGTACCCCTTTGTGTTTTTTAGACTCAATTTTTGACCGTCTCAGATTTGTTCCAAACTCACGATGTTGATTGAGCAGGTCCTGACTTACACAGAGGTGTGATTTTCAGCCTATCTCATCCCAAAGCTGAGATATGAGGACTAACGTAACTGGGATTTTCTCTCAATAGGTTTATTTGTGTTTTTTTAGACTCAATTTTTGAACATCTCAGATTTGTTCCAAACTCACGATGTTGATTGAGCAGGTCCTGACTTACACAGGGGTGTGATTATTTTCAGCCTTTCTCATCCCAAAGCTGAGATATGAGGACTAACGTAACTGGGATTTTCTCTCAATAGGTTTATTTGTGTTTTTTTAGACTCAATTTTTGAACATCTCAGATTTGTTCCAAACTCACGATGTTGATTGAGCAGGTCCTGACTTACACAGGGGTGTGATTATTTTCAGCCTATCTCATCCCAAAGCTGAGATATGAGGACTAACGTAACTGGGATTTTCTCTCAATAGGTTTATTTGTGTTTTTTTAGACTCAATTTTTGAACATCTCAGATTTGTTCCAAACTCACGATGTTGATTGAGCAGGTCCTGACTTACACAGGGGTGTGATTATTTTCAGCCTATCTCATCCCAAAGCTGCGATATGGGGACTAACGTAACTGGGATTTTTTCTCAATAGGTTTATTGGTGTTGAATATATGGGAATTAAATTTATGAGCTTGTTATACGTCCAATAAAGCAAAATACAGATGCACTGTAGACTATATTGGACTGACTAGGCGTTTCTGATCGCACCCTTCTAGTCATGTGTTTACCTAGCTTCACTGGAAGTAGGAATACCATCATGAAATTTACAGTTATTCATTTTATGCAGCACAACATGTCCCTATATCTCAGCTTTGGGATGTGGTAGGGCAAAAATTACCACACCACTGTCTTCGTCAGGACCTCCCTGACACACGGTGTGGGTTTGAAGAAGATCTGAGGAGGTCACATTTTTCACCCAAAAAAACACTAAAAAAAAACCCTTTGTGTTTTTTTAGACTCAATTTTTGACCTTCTCAGATTTGTTCCAAACTCACGATGTTGATTGAGCAGGTCCTGACTTACACAGGCGTGTGATTATTTTCAGCCTATCTCATCCCAAAGCTGAGATATGAGGACTAACGTAACTGGGATTTTCTCTCAATAGGTTTATTTGTGTTTTTTTAGACTCAATTTTTGAACATCTCAGATTTGTTCCAAACTCACGATGTTGATTGAGCAGGTCCTGACTTACACAGGGGTGTGATTATTTTCAGCCTATCTCATCCCAAAGCTGAGATATGAGGACTAACGTAACTGGGATTTTCTCTCAATAGGTTTATTGGTGTTGAATATATGGGAATTAAATTTATGAGCTTGTTATACGTCCAATAAAGCAAAATACAGATGCACTGTAGACTATATTGGACTGACTAGGCGTTTCTGATCGCACCCTTCTAGTCATGTGTTTACCTAGCTTCACTGGAAGTAGGAATACCATCATGAATTTTACAGTTATTCATTTTATGCAACACAACATGTCCCTATATCTCAGCTTTGGGATGTGATAGGGCAAAAATTACCACACCACTGTCTTCGTCAGGACCTCCCTGACACACGGTGTGGGTTTGAAGAAGATCTGAGGAGGTCACATTTTTCACCCAAAAAAAAAACTAAGGGGTACCCCTTTGTGTTTTTTAGACTCAATTTTTGACCGTCTCAGATTTGTTCCAAACTCACGATGTTGATTGAGCAGGTCCTGACTTACACAGAGGTGTGATTTTCAGCCTATCTCATCCCAAAGCTGAGATATGAGGACTAACGTAACTGGGATTTTCTCTCAATAGGTTTATTTGTGTTTTTTTAGACTCAATTTTTGAACATCTCAGATTTGTTCCAAACTCACGATGTTGATTGAGCAGGTCCTGACTTACACAGGGGTGTGATTATTTTCAGCCTTTCTCATCCCAAAGCTGAGATATGAGGACTAACGTAACTGGGATTTTCTCTCAATAGGTTTATTTGTGTTTTTTTAGACTCAATTTTTGAACATCTCAGATTTGTTCCAAACTCACGATGTTGATTGAGCAGGTCCTGACTTACACAGGGGTGTGATTATTTTCAGCCTATCTCATCCCAAAGCTGAGATATGAGGACTAACGTAACTGGGATTTTCTCTCAATAGGTTTATTTGTGTTTTTTTAGACTCAATTTTTGAACATCTCAGATTTGTTCCAAACTCACGATGTTGATTGAGCAGGTCCTGACTTACACAGGGGTGTAATTATTTTCAGCCTATCTCATCCCAAAGCTGCGATATGGGGACTAACGTAACTGGGATTTTTTCTCAATAGGTTTATTGGTGTTGAATATATGGGAATTAAATTTATGAGCTTGTTATACGTCCAATAAAGCAAAATACAGATGCACTGTAGACTATATTGGACTGACTAGGCGTTTCTGATCGCACCCTTCTAGTCATGTGTTTACCTAGCTTCACTGGAAGTAGGAATACCATCATGAAATTTACAGTTATTCATTTTATGCAGCACAACATGTCCCTATATCTCAGCTTTGGGATGTGGTAGGGCAAAAATTACCACACCACTGTCTTCGTCAGGACCTCCCTGACACACGGTGTGGGTTTGAAGAAGATCTGAGGAGGTCACATTTTTCACCCAAAAAAACACTAAAAAAAACCCTTTGTGTTTTTTTAGACTCAATTTTTGACCTTCTCAGATTTGTTCCAAACTCACGATGTTGATTGAGCAGGTCCTGACTTACACAGGCGTGTGATTATTTTCAGCCTATCTCATCCCAAAGCTGAGATATGAGGACTAACGTAACTGGGATTTTCTCTCAATAGGTTTATTTGTGTTTTTTTAGACTCAATTTTTGAACATCTCAGATTTGTTCCAAACTCACGATGTTGATTGAGCAGGTCCTGACTTACACAGGGGTGTGATTATTTTCAGCCTATCTCATCCCAAAGCTGAGATATGAGGACTAACGTAACTGGGATTTTCTCTCAATAGGTTTATTGGTGTTGAATATATGGGAATTAAATTTATGAGCTTGTTATACGTCCAATAAAGCAAAATACAGATGCACTGTAGACTATATTGGACTGACTAGGCGTTTCTGATCGCACCCTTCTAGTCATGTGTTTACCTAGCTTCACTGGAAGTAGGAATACCATCATGAATTTTACAGTTATTCATTTTATGCAACACAACATGTCCCTATATCTCAGCTTTGGGATGTGATAGGGCAAAAATTACCACACCACTGTCTTCGTCAGGACCTCCCTGACACACGGTGTGGGTTTGAAGAAGATCTGAGGAGGTCACATTTTTCACCCAAAAAAAAAACTAAGGGGTACCCCTTTGTGTTTTTTAGACTCAATTTTTGACCGTCTCAGATTTGTTCCAAACTCACGATGTTGATTGAGCAGGTCCTGACTTACACAGAGGTGTGATTTTCAGCCTATCTCATCCCAAAGCTGAGATATGAGGACTAACGTAACTGGGATTTTCTTTCAATAGGTTTATTTGTGTTTTTTTAGACTCAATTTTTGAACATCTCAGATTTGTTCCAAACTCACGATGTTGATTGAGCAGGTCCTGACTTACACAGGGGTGTGATTATTTTCAGCCTTTCTCATCCCAAAGCTGAGATATGAGGACTAACGTAACTGGGATTTTCTCTCAATAGGTTTATTTGTGTTTTTTTAGACTCAATTTTTGAACATCTCAGATTTGTTCCAAACTCACGATGTTGATTGAGCAGGTCCTGACTTACACAGGGGTGTGATTATTTTCAGCCTATCTCATCCCAAAGCTGAGATATGAGGACTAACGTAACTGGGATTTTCTCTCAATAGGTTTATTTGTGTTTTTTTAGACTCAATTTTTGAACATCTCAGATTTGTTCCAAACTCACGATGTTGATTGAGCAGGTCCTGACTTACACAGGGGTGTGATTATTTTCAGCCTATCTCATCCCAAATCTGCGATATGGGGACTAACGTAACTGGGATTTTTTCTCAATAGGTTTATTGGTGTTGAATATATGGGAATTAAATTTATGAGCTTGTTATACGTCCAATAAAGCAAAATACAGATGCACTGTAGACTATATTGGACTGACTAGGCGTTTCTGATCGCACCCTTCTAGTCATGTGTTTACCTAGCTTCACTGGAAGTAGGAATACCATCATGAAATTTACAGTTATTCATTTTATGCAGCACAACATGTCCCTATATCTCAGCTTTGGGATGTGGTAGGGCAAAAATTACCACACCACTGTCTTCGTCAGGACCTCCCTGACACACGGTGTGGGTTTGAAGAAGATCTGAGGAGGTCACATTTTTCACCCAAAAAAACACTAAAAAAAACCCTTTGTGTTTTTTTAGACTCAATTTTTGACCTTCTCAGATTTGTTCCAAACTCACGATGTTGATTGAGCAGGTCCTGACTTACACAGGCGTGTGATTATTTTCAGCCTATCTCATCCCAAAGCTGAGATATGAGGACTAACGTAACTGGGATTTTCTCTCAATAGGTTTATTTGTGTTTTTTTAGACTCAATTTTTGAACATCTCAGATTTGTTCCAAACTCACGATGTTGATTGAGCAGGTCCTGACTTACACAGGGGTGTGATTATTTTCAGCCTATCTCATCCCAAAGCTGAGATATGAGGACTAACGTAACTGGGATTTTCTCTCAATAGGTTTATTGGTGTTGAATATATGGGAATTAAATTTATGAGCTTGTTATACGTCCAATAAAGCAAAATACAGATGCACTGTAGACTATATTGGACTGACTAGGCGTTTCTGATCGCACCCTTCTAGTCATGTGTTTACCTAGCTTCACTGGAAGTAGGAATACCATCATGAATTTTACAGTTATTCATTTTATGCAACACAACATGTCCCTATATCTCAGCTTTGGGATGTGATAGGGCAAAAATTACCACACCACTGTCTTCGTCAGGACCTCCCTGACACACGGTGTGGGTTTGAAGAAGATCTGAGGAGGTCACATTTTTCACCCAAAAAAAAAACTAAGGGGTACCCCTTTGTGTTTTTTTAGACTCAATTTTTGACCGTCTCAGATTTGTTCCAAACTCACGATGTTGATTGAGCAGGTCCTGACTTACACAGAGGTGTGATTTTCAGCCTATCTCATCCCAAAGCTGAGATATGAGGACTAACGTAACTGGGATTTTCTCTCAATAGGTTTATTTGTGTTTTTTTAGACTCAATTTTTGAACATCTCAGATTTGTTCCAAACTCACGATGTTGATTGAGCAGGTCCTGACTTACACAGGGGTGTGATTATTTTCAGCCTTTCTCATCCCAAAGCTGAGATATGAGGACTAACGTAACTGGGATTTTCTCTCAATAGGTTTATTTGTGTTTTTTTAGACTCAATTTTTGAACATCTCAGATTTGTTCCAAACTCACGATGTTGATTGAGCAGGTCCTGACTTACACAGGGGTGTGATTATTTTCAGCCTATCTCATCCCAAAGCTGAGATATGAGGACTAACGTAACTGGGATTTTCTCTCAATAGGTTTATTTGTGTTTTTTTAGACTCAATTTTTGAACATCTCAGATTTGTTCCAAACTCACGATGTTGATTGAGCAGGTCCTGACTTACACAGGGGTGTGATTATTTTCAGCCTATCTCATCCCAAAGCTGCGATATGAGGACTAACGTAACTGGGATTTTTTCTCAATAGGTTTATTGGTGTTGAATATATGGGAATTAAATTTATGAGCTTGTTATACGTCCAATAAAGCAAAATACAGATGCACTGTAGACTATATTGGACTGACTAGGCGTTTCTGATCGCACCCTTCTAGTCATGTGTTTACCTAGCTTCACTGGAAGTAGGAATACCATCATGAAATTTACAGTTATTCATTTTATGCAGCACAACATGTCCCTATATCTCAGCTTTGGGATGTGGTAGGGCAAAAATTACCACACCACTGTCTTCGTCAGGACCTCCCTGACACACGGTGTGGGTTTGAAGAAGATCTGAGGAGGTCACATTTTTCACCCAAAAAAACACTAAAAAAAAACCCTTTGTGTTTTTTTAGACTCAATTTTTGACCTTCTCAGATTTGTTCCAAACTCACGATGTTGATTGAGCAGGTCCTGACTTACACAGGCGTGTGATTATTTTCAGCCTATCTCATCCCAAAGCTGAGATATGAGGACTAACGTAACTGGGATTTTCTCTCAATAGGTTTATTTGTGTTTTTTTAGACTCAATTTTTGAACATCTCAGATTTGTTCCAAACTCACGATGTTGATTGAGCAGGTCCTGACTTACACAGGGGTGTGATTATTTTCAGCCTATCTCATCCCAAAGCTGAGATATGAGGACTAACGTAACTGGGATTTTCTCTCAATAGGTTTATTGGTGTTGAATATATGGGAATTAAATTTATGAGCTTGTTATACGTCCAATAAAGCAAAATACAGATGCACTGTAGACTATATTGGACTGACTAGGCGTTTCTGATCGCACCCTTCTAGTCATGTGTTTACCTAGCTTCACTGGAAGTAGGAATACCATCATGAATTTTACAGTTATTCATTTTATGCAACACAACATGTCCCTATATCTCAGCTTTGGGATGTGATAGGGCAAAAATTACCACACCACTGTCTTCGTCAGGACCTCCCTGACACACGGTGTGGGTTTGAAGAAGATCTGAGGAGGTCACATTTTTCACCCAAAAAAAAAACTAAGGGGTACCCCTTTGTGTTTTTTTAGACTCAATTTTTGAACATCTCAGATTTGTTCCAAACTCACGATGTTGATTGAGCAGGTCCTGACTTACACAGGGGTGTGATTATTTTCAGCCTTTCTCATCCCAAAGCTGAGATATGAGGACTAACGTAACTGGGATTTTCTCTCAATAGGTTTATTTGTGTTTTTTTAGACTCAATTTTTGAACATCTCAGATTTGTTCCAAACTCACGATGTTGATTGAGCAGGTCCTGACTTACACAGGGGTGTGATTATTTTCAGCCTATCTCATCCCAAAGCTGAGATATGAGGACTAACGTAACTGGGATTTTCTCTCAATAGGTTTATTTGTGTTTTTTTAGACTCAATTTTTGAACATCTCAGATTTGTTCCAAACTCACGATGTTGATTGAGCAGGTCCTGACTTACACAGGGGTGTGATTATTTTCAGCCTATCTCATCCCAAAGCTGCGATATGAGGACTAACGTAACTGGGATTTTTTCTCAATAGGTTTATTGGTGTTGAATATATGGGAATTAAATTTATGAGCTTGTTATACGTCCAATAAAGCAAAATACAGATGCACTGTAGACTATATTGGACTGACTAGGCGTTTCTGATCGCACCCTTCTAGTCATGTGTTTACCTAGCTTCACTGGAAGTAGGAATACCATCATGAAATTTACAGTTATTCATTTTATGCAGCACAACATGTCCCTATATCTCAGCTTTGGGATGTGGTAGGGCAAAAATTACCACACCACTGTCTTCGTCAGGACCTCCCTGACACACGGTGTGGGTTTGAAGAAGATCTGAGGAGGTCACATTTTTCACCCAAAAAAACACTAAAAAAAAACCCTGTGTGTTTTTTTAGACTCAATTTTTGACCTTCTCAGATTTGTTCCAAACTCACGATGTTGATTGAGCAGGTCCTGACTTACACAGGCGTGTGATTATTTTCAGCCTATCTCATCCCAAAGCTGAGATATGAGGACTAACGTAACTGGGATTTTCTCTCAATAGGTTTATTTGTGTTTTTTTAGACTCAATTTTTGAACATCTCAGATTTGTTCCAAACTCACGATGTTGATTGAGCAGGTCCTGACTTACACAGGGGTGTGATTATTTTCAGCCTATCTCATCCCAAAGCTGAGATATGAGGACTAACGTAACTGGGATTTTCTCTCAATAGGTTTATTGGTGTTGAATATATGGGAATTAAATTTATGAGCTTGTTATACGTCCAATAAAGCAAAATACAGATGCACTGTAGACTATATTGGACTGACTAGGCGTTTCTGATCGCACCCTTCTAGTCATGTGTTTACCTAGCTTCACTGGAAGTAGGAATACCATCATGAATTTTACAGTTATTCATTTTATGCAACACAACATGTCCCTATATCTCAGCTTTGGGATGTGATAGGGCAAAAATTACCACACCACTGTCTTCGTCAGGACCTCCCTGACACACGGTGTGGGTTTGAAGAAGATCTGAGGAGGTCACATTTTTCACCCAAAAAAAAAACTAAGGGGTACCCCTTTGTGTTTTTTTAGACTCAATTTTTGAACATCTCAGATTTGTTCCAAACTCACGATGTTGATTGAGCAGGTCCTGACTTACACAGGGGTGTGATTATTTTCAGCCTTTCTCATCCCAAAGCTGAGATATGAGGACTAACGTAACTGGGATTTTCTCTCAATAGGTTTATTTGTGTTTTTTTAGACTCAATTTTTGAACATCTCAGATTTGTTCCAAACTCACGATGTTGATTGAGCAGGTCCTGACTTACACAGGGGTGTGATTATTTTCAGCCTATCTCATCCCAAAGCTGCGATATGAGGACTAACGTAACTGGGATTTTTTCTCAATAGGTTTATTGGTGTTGAATATATGGGAATTAAATTTATGAGCTTGTTATACGTCCAATAAAGCAAAATACAGATGCACTGTAGACTATATTGGACTGACTAGGCGTTTCTGATCGCACCCTTCTAGTCATGTGTTTACCTAGCTTCACTGGAAGTAGGAATACCATCATGAAATTTACAGTTATTCATTTTATGCAGCACAACATGTCCCTATATCTCAGCTTTGGGATGTGGTAGGGCAAAAATTACCACACCACTGTCTTCGTCAGGACCTCCCTGACACACGGTGTGGGTTTGAAGAAGATCTGAGGAGGTCACATTTTTCACCCAAAAAAACACTAAAAAAAAACCCTTTGTGTTTTTTTAGACTCAATTTTTGACCTTCTCAGATTTGTTCCAAACTCACGATGTTGATTGAGCAGGTCCTGACTTACACAGGCGTGTGATTATTTTCAGCCTATCTCATCCCAAAGCTGAGATATGAGGACTAACGTAACTGGGATTTTCTCTCAATAGGTTTATTTGTGTTTTTTTAGACTCAATTTTTGAACATCTCAGATTTGTTCCAAACTCACGATGTTGATTGAGCAGGTCCTGACTTACACAGGGGTGTGATTATTTTCAGCCTATCTCATCCCAAAGCTGAGATATGAGGACTAACGTAACTGGGATTTTCTCTCAATAGGTTTATTGGTGTTGAATATATGGGAATTAAATTTATGAGCTTGTTATACGTCCAATAAAGCAAAATACAGATGCACTGTAGACTATATTGGACTGACTAGGCGTTTCTGATCGCACCCTTCTAGTCATGTGTTTACCTAGCTTCACTGGAAGTAGGAATACCATCATGAATTTTACAGTTATTCATTTTATGCAACACAACATGTCCCTATATCTCAGCTTTGGGATGTGATAGGGCAAAAATTACCACACCACTGTCTTCGTCAGGACCTCCCTGACACACGGTGTGGGTTTGAAGAAGATCTGAGGAGGTCACATTTTTCACCCAAAAAAAAAACTAAGGGGTACCCCTTTGTGTTTTTTTAGACTCAATTTTTGAACATCTCAGATTTGTTCCAAACTCACGATGTTGATTGAGCAGGTCCTGACTTACACAGGGGTGTGATTATTTTCAGCCTTTCTCATCCCAAAGCTGAGATATGAGGACTAACGTAACTGGGATTTTCTCTCAATAGGTTTATTTGTGTTTTTTTAGACTCAATTTTTGAACATCTCAGATTTGTTCCAAACTCACGATGTTGATTGAGCAGGTCCTGACTTACACAGGGGTGTGATTATTTTCAGCCTTTCTCATCCCAAAGCTGAGATATGAGGACTAACGTAACTGGGATTTTCTCTCAATAGGTTTATTTGTGTTTTTTTAGACTCAATTTTTGAACATCTCAGATTTGTTCCAAACTCACGATGTTGATTGAGCAGGTCCTGACTTACACAGGGGTGTGATTATTTTCAGCCTATCTCATCCCAAAGCTGAGATATGAGGACTAACGTAACTGGGATTTTCTCTCAATAGGTTTATTTGTGTTTTTTTAGACTCAATTTTTGAACATCTCAGATTTGTTCCAAACTCACGATGTTGATTGAGCAGGTCCTGACTTACACAGGGGTTTGATTATTTTCAGCCTATCTCATCCCAAAGCTGCGATATGAGGACTAACGTAACTGGGATTTTTTCTCAATAGGTTTATTGGTGTTGAATATATGGGAATTAAATTTATGAGCTTGTTATACGTCCAATAAAGCAAAATACAGATGCACTGTAGACTATATTGGACTGACTAGGCGTTTCTGATCGCACCCTTCTAGTCATGTGTTTACCTAGCTTCACTGGAAGTAGGAATACCATCATGAAATTTACAGTTATTCATTTTATGCAGCACAACATGTCCCTATATCTCAGCTTTGGGATGTGGTAGGGCAAAAATTACCACACCACTGTCTTCGTCAGGACCTCCCTGACACACGGTGTGGGTTTGAAGAAGATCTGAGGAGGTCACATTTTTCACCCAAAAAAACACTAAAAAAAACCCTTTGTGTTTTTTTAGACTCAATTTTTGACCTTCTCAGATTTGTTCCAAACTCACGATGTTGATTGAGCAGGTCCTGACTTACACAGGCGTGTGATTATTTTCAGCCTATCTCATCCCAAAGCTGAGATATGAGGACTAACGTAACTGGGATTTTCTCTCAATAGGTTTATTTGTGTTTTTTTAGACTCAATTTTTGAACATCTCAGATTTGTTCCAAACTCACGATGTTGATTGAGCAGGTCCTGACTTACACAGGGGTGTGATTATTTTCAGCCTATCTCATCCCAAAGCTGAGATATGAGGACTAACGTAACTGGGATTTTCTCTCAATAGGTTTATTGGTGTTGAATATATGGGAATTAAATTTATGAGCTTGTTATACGTCCAATAAAGCAAAATACAGATGCACTGTAGACTATATTGGACTGACTAGGCGTTTCTGATCGCACCCTTCTAGTCATGTGTTTACCTAGCTTCACTGGAAGTAGGAATACCATCATGAATTTTACAGTTATTCATTTTATGCAACACAACATGTCCCTATATCTCAGCTTTGGGATGTGATAGGGCAAAAATTACCACACCACTGTCTTCGTCAGGACCTCCCTGACACACGGTGTGGGTTTGAAGAAGATCTGAGGAGGTCACATTTTTCACCCAAAAAAAAAACTAAGGGGTACCCCTTTGTGTTTTTTTAGACTCAATTTTTGAACATCTCAGATTTGTTCCAAACTCACGATGTTGATTGAGCAGGTCCTGACTTACACAGGGGTGTGATTATTTTCAGCCTATCTCATCCCAAAGCTGCGATATGAGGACTAACGTAACTGGGATTTTTTCTCAATAGGTTTATTGGTGTTGAATATATGGGAATTAAATTTATGAGCTTGTTATACGTCCAATAAAGCAAAATACAGATGCACTGTAGACTATATTGGACTGACTAGGCGTTTCTGATCGCACCCTTCTAGTCATGTGTTTACCTAGCTTCACTGGAAGTAGGAATACCATCATGAAATTTACAGTTATTCATTTTATGCAGCACAACATGTCCCTATATCTCAGCTTTGGGATGTGGTAGGGCAAAAATTACCACACCACTGTCTTCGTCAGGACCTCCCTGACACACGGTGTGGGTTTGAAGAAGATCTGAGGAGGTCACATTTTTCACCCAAAAAAACACTAAAAAAAAACCCTTTGTGTTTTTTTAGACTCAATTTTTGACCTTCTCAGATTTGTTCCAAACTCACGATGTTGATTGAGCAGGTCCTGACTTACACAGGCGTGTGATTATTTTCAGCCTATCTCATCCCAAAGCTGAGATATGAGGACTAACGTAACTGGGATTTTCTCTCAATAGGTTTATTTGTGTTTTTTTAGACTCAATTTTTGAACATCTCAGATTTGTTCCAAACTCACGATGTTGATTGAGCAGGTCCTGACTTACACAGGGGTGTGATTATTTTCAGCCTTTCTCATCCCAAAGCTGAGATATGAGGACTAACGTAACTGGGATTTTCTCTCAATAGGTTTATTTGTGTTTTTTTAGACTCAATTTTTGAACATCTCAGATTTGTTCCAAACTCACGATGTTGATTGAGCAGGTCCTGACTTACACAGGGGTGTGATTATTTTCAGCCTATCTCATCCCAAAGCTGCGATATGAGGACTAACGTAACTGGGATTTTTTCTCAATAGGTTTATTGGTGTTGAATATATGGGAATTAAATTTATGAGCTTGTTATACGTCCAATAAAGCAAAATACAGATGCACTGTAGACTATATTGGACTGACTAGGCGTTTCTGATCGCACCCTTCTAGTCATGTGTTTACCTAGCTTCACTGGAAGTAGGAATACCATCATGAAATTTACAGTTATTCATTTTATGCAGCACAACATGTCCCTATATCTCAGCTTTGGGATGTGGTAGGGCAAAAATTACCACACCACTGTCTTCGTCAGGACCTCCCTGACACACGGTGTGGGTTTGAAGAAGATCTGAGGAGGTCACATTTTTCACCCAAAAAAACACTAAAAAAAAACCCTTTGTGTTTTTTTAGACTCAATTTTTGACCTTCTCAGATTTGTTCCAAACTCACGATGTTGATTGAGCAGGTCCTGACTTACACAGGCGTGTGATTATTTTCAGCCTATCTCATCCCAAAGCTGAGATATGAGGACTAACGTAACTGGGATTTTCTCTCAATAGGTTTATTGGTGTTGAATATATGGGAATTAAATTTATGAGCTTGTTATACGTCCAATAAAGCAAAATACAGATGCACTGTAGACTATATTGGACTGACTAGGCGTTTCTGATCGCACCCTTCTAGTCATGTGTTTACCTAGCTTCACTGGAAGTAGGAATACCATCATGAATTTTACAGTTATTCATTTTATGCAACACAACATGTCCCTATATCTCAGCTTTGGGATGTGATAGGGCAAAAATTACCACACCACTGTCTTCGTCAGGACCTCCCTGACACACGGTGTGGGTTTGAAGAAGATCTGAGGAGGTCACATTTTTCACCCAAAAAAAAAACTAAGGGGTACCCCTTTGTGTTTTTTTAGACTCAATTTTTGAACATCTCAGATTTGTTCCAAACTCACGATGTTGATTGAGCAGGTCCTGACTTACACAGGGGTGTGATTATTTTCAGCCTTTCTCATCCCAAAGCTGAGATATGAGGACTAACGTAACTGGGATTTTCTCTCAATAGGTTTATTTGTGTTTTTTTAGACTCAATTTTTGAACATCTCAGATTTGTTCCAAACTCACGATGTTGATTGAGCAGGTCCTGACTTACACAGGGGTGTGATTATTTTCAGCCTTTCTCATCCCAAAGCTGAGATATGAGGACTAACGTAACTGGGATTTTCTCTCAATAGGTTTATTTGTGTTTTTTTAGACTCAATTTTTGAACATCTCAGATTTGTTCCAAACTCACGATGTTGATTGAGCAGGTCCTGACTTACACAGGGGTGTGATTATTTTCAGCCTATCTCATCCCAAAGCTGAGATATGAGGACTAACGTAACTGGGATTTTCTCTCAATAGGTTTATTTGTGTTTTTTTAGACTCAATTTTTGAACATCTCAGATTTGTTCCAAACTCACGATGTTGATTGAGCAGGTCCTGACTTACACAGGGGTTTGATTATTTTCAGCCTATCTCATCCCAAAGCTGCGATATGAGGACTAACGTAACTGGGATTTTTTCTCAATAGGTTTATTGGTGTTGAATATATGGGAATTAAATTTATGAGCTTGTTATACGTCCAATAAAGCAAAATACAGATGCACTGTAGACTATATTGGACTGACTAGGCGTTTCTGATCGCACCCTTCTAGTCATGTGTTTACCTAGCTTCACTGGAAGTAGGAATACCATCATGAAATTTACAGTTATTCATTTTATGCAGCACAACATGTCCCTATATCTCAGCTTTGGGATGTGGTAGGGCAAAAATTACCACACCACTGTCTTCGTCAGGACCTCCCTGACACACGGTGTGGGTTTGAAGAAGATCTGAGGAGGTCACATTTTTCACCCAAAAAAACACTAAAAAAAACCCTTTGTGTTTTTTTAGACTCAATTTTTGACCTTCTCAGATTTGTTCCAAACTCACGATGTTGATTGAGCAGGTCCTGACTTACACAGGCGTGTGATTATTTTCAGCCTATCTCATCCCAAAGCTGAGATATGAGGACTAACGTAACTGGGATTTTCTCTCAATAGGTTTATTTGTGTTTTTTTAGACTCAATTTTTGAACATCTCAGATTTGTTCCAAACTCACGATGTTGATTGAGCAGGTCCTGACTTACACAGGGGTGTGATTATTTTCAGCCTATCTCATCCCAAAGCTGAGATATGAGGACTAACGTAACTGGGATTTTCTCTCAATAGGTTTATTGGTGTTGAATATATGGGAATTAAATTTATGAGCTTGTTATACGTCCAATAAAGCAAAATACAGATGCACTGTAGACTATATTGGACTGACTAGGCGTTTCTGATCGCACCCTTCTAGTCATGTGTTTACCTAGCTTCACTGGAAGTAGGAATACCATCATGAATTTTACAGTTATTCATTTTATGCAACACAACATGTCCCTATATCTCAGCTTTGGGATGTGATAGGGCAAAAATTACCACACCACTGTCTTCGTCAGGACCTCCCTGACACACGGTGTGGGTTTGAAGAAGATCTGAGGAGGTCACATTTTTCACCCAAAAAAAAAACTAAGGGGTACCCCTTTGTGTTTTTTTAGACTCAATTTTTGAACATCTCAGATTTGTTCCAAACTCACGATGTTGATTGAGCAGGTCCTGACTTACACAGGGGTGTGATTATTTTCAGCCTATCTCATCCCAAAGCTGAGATATGAGGACTAACGTAACTGGGATTTTCTCTCAATAGGTTTATTTGTGTTTTTTTAGACTCAATTTTTGAACATCTCAGATTTGTTCCAAACTCACGATGTTGATTGAGCAGGTCCTGACTTACACAGGGGTGTGATTATTTTCAGCCTATCTCATCCCAAAGCTGAGATATGAGGACTAACGTAACTGGGATTTTCTCTCAATAGGTTTATTTGTGTTTTTTTAGACTCAATTTTTGAACATCTCAGATTTGTTCCAAACTCACGATGTTGATTGAGCAGGTCCTGACTTACACAGGGGTGTGATTATTTTCAGCCTATCTCATCCCAAAGCTGCGATATGGGGACTAACGTAACTGGGATTTTTTCTCAATAGGTTTATTGGTGTTGAATATATGGGAATTAAATTTATGAGCTTGTTATACGTCCAATAAAGCAAAATACAGATGCACTGTAGACTATATTGGACTGACTAGGCGTTTCTGATCGCACCCTTCTAGTCATGTGTTTACCTAGCTTCACTGGAAGTAGGAATACCATCATGAAATTTACAGTTATTCATTTTATGCAGCACAACATGTCCCTATATCTCAGCTTTGGGATGTGGTAGGGCAAAAATTACCACACCACTGTCTTCGTCAGGACCTCCCTGACACACGGTGTGGGTTTGAAGAAGATCTGAGGAGGTCACATTTTTCACCCAAAAAAACACTAAAAAAAACCCTTTGTGTTTTTTTAGACTCAATTTTTGACCTTCTCAGATTTGTTCCAAACTCACGATGTTGATTGAGCAGGTCCTGACTTACACAGGCGTGTGATTAATTTCAGCCTATCTCATCCCAAAGCTGAGATATGAGGACTAACGTAACTGGGATTTTCTCTCAATAGGTTTATTTGTGTTTTTTTAGACTCAATTTTTGAACATCTCAGATTTGTTCCAAACTCACGATGTTGATTGAGCAGGTCCTGACTTACACAGGGGTGTGATTATTTTCAGCCTATCTCATCCCAAAGCTGAGATATGAGGACTAACGTAACTGGGATTTTCTCTCAATAGGTTTATTGGTGTTGAATATATGGGAATTAAATTTATGAGCTTGTTATACGTCCAATAAAGCAAAATACAGATGCACTGTAGACTATATTGGACTGACTAGGCGTTTCTGATCGCACCCTTCTAGTCATGTGTTTACCTAGCTTCACTGGAAGTAGGAATACCATCATGAATTTTACAGTTATTCATTTTATGCAACACAACATGTCCCTATATCTCAGCTTTGGGATGTGATAGGGCAAAAATTACCACACCACTGTCTTCGTCAGGACCTCCCTGACACACGGTGTGGGTTTGAAGAAGATCTGAGGAGGTCACATTTTTCACCCAAAAAAAAAACTAAGGGGTACCCCTTTGTGTTTTTTTAGACTCAATTTTTGAACATCTCAGATTTGTTCCAAACTCACGATGTTGATTGAGCAGGTCCTGACTTACACAGGGGTGTGATTATTTTCAGCCTATCTCATCCCAAAGCTGAGATATGAGGACTAACGTAACTGGGATTTTCTCTCAATAGGTTTATTTGTGTTTTTTTAGACTCAATTTTTGAACATCTCAGATTTGTTCCAAACTCACGATGTTGATTGAGCAGGTCCTGACTTACACAGGGGTGTGATTATTTTCAGCCTATCTCATCCCAAAGCTGAGATATGAGGACTAACGTAACTGGGATTTTCTCTCAATAGGTTTATTTGTGTTTTTTTAGACTCAATTTTTGAACATCTCAGATTTGTTCCAAACTCACGATGTTGATTGAGCAGGTCCTGACTTACACAGGGGTGTGATTATTTTCAGCCTATCTCATCCCAAAGCTGCGATATGGGGACTAACGTAACTGGGATTTTTTCTCAATAGGTTTATTGGTGTTGAATATATGGGAATTAAATTTATGAGCTTGTTATACGTCCAATAAAGCAAAATACAGATGCACTGTAGACTATATTGGACTGACTAGGCGTTTCTGATCGCACCCTTCTAGTCATGTGTTTACCTAGCTTCACTGGAAGTAGGAATACCATCATGAAATTTACAGTTATTCATTTTATGCAGCACAACATGTCCCTATATCTCAGCTTTGGGATGTGGTAGGGCAAAAATTACCACACCACTGTCTTCGTCAGGACCTCCCTGACACACGGTGTGGGTTTGAAGAAGATCTGAGGAGGTCACATTTTTCACCCAAAAAAACACTAAAAAAAACCCTTTGTGTTTTTTTAGACTCAATTTTTGACCTTCTCAGATTTGTTCCAAACTCACGATGTTGATTGAGCAGGTCCTGACTTACACAGGGGTGTGATTATTTTCAGCCTATCTCATCCCAAAGCTGAGATATGAGGACTAACGTAACTGGGATTTTCTCTCAATAGGTTTATTGGTGTTGAATATATGGGAATTAAATTTATGAGCTTGTTATACGTCCAATAAAGCAAAATACAGATGCACTGTAGACTATATTGGACTGACTAGGCGTTTCTGATCGCACCCTTCTAGTCATGTGTTTACCTAGCTTCACTGGAAGTAGGAATACCATCATGAATTTTACAGTTATTCATTTTATGCAACACAACATGTCCCTATATCTCAGCTTTGGGATGTGATAGGGCAAAAATTACCACACCACTGTCTTCGTCAGGACCTCCCTGACACACGGTGTGGGTTTGAAGAAGATCTGAGGAGGTCACATTTTTCACCCAAAAAAAAAACTAAGGGGTACCCCTTTGTGTTTTTTTAGACTCAATTTTTGAACATCTCAGATTTGTTCCAAACTCACGATGTTGATTGAGCAGGTCCTGACTTACACAGGGGTGTGATTATTTTCAGCCTTTCTCATCCCAAAGCTGAGATATGAGGACTAACGTAACTGGGATTTTCTCTCAATAGGTTTATTTGTGTTTTTTTAGACTCAATTTTTGAACATCTCAGATTTGTTCCAAACTCACGATGTTGATTGAGCAGGTCCTGACTTACACAGGGGTGTGATTATTTTCAGCCTATCTCATCCCAAAGCTGAGATATGAGGACTAACGTAACTGGGATTTTCTCTCAATAGGTTTATTTGTGTTTTTTTAGACTCAATTTTTGAACATCTCAGATTTGTTCCAAACTCACGATGTTGATTGAGCAGGTCCTGACTTACACAGGGGTGTGATTATTTTCAGCCTTTCTCATCCCAAAGCTGAGATATGAGGACTAACGTAACTGGGATTTTCTCTCAATAGGTTTATTGGTGTTGAATATATGGGAATTAAATTTATGAGCTTGTTATACGTCCAATAAAGCAAAATACAGATGCAGTGTAGACTATATTGGTCTGACTAGGTGTTTCTGATCGCACCCTTCTAGTCATGTGTTTACCTAGCTTCACTGGAAGTAGGAATACCATCATGAAATTTACAGTTATTCATTTTATGCAACACAACATGTCCCTATATCTCAGCTTTGGGATGTGGTAGGGCAAAATTTACCACACCACTGTCTTCGTCAGGACCTCCCTGACACACGGTGTGGGTTTGAAGAAGATCTGAGGAGGTCACATTTTTCACCCAAAAAAACACTAAAAAAACCCCTTAGTGTTTTTTTAGACTCAATTTTTGACCTTCTCAGATTTGTTCCAAACTCATGATGTTGATTGAGCAGGTCCTGACTTACACAGAGGTGTGATTATTTTCAGCCTATCTCATCCCAAAGCTGATATATGAGGACTAACGTAACAGGGATTTTCTCTCAATAGGTTTATTTGTGTTTTTTTAGACTCAATTTTTGACCGTCTCAGATTTGTTCCAAACTCACAATGTTGATTGAGCAGGTCCTGACTTACACAGAGGTGTGATTATTTTCAGCCCATCTCATCCCAAAGCTGAGATATGAGGACTAACGTAACTGGGATTTTCTCTCAATAGGTTTATTGGTGTTGAATATATGGGAATTAAATTTATGAACTTGTTATACGTCCCATAAAGCAAAATATAGATGCAGTGTAGACTATATTGGACTGACTAGGCTTTTCTGATTGCACCTTTCTACTCATGTGTTTACGTAGCTTCACTGGAAGAAGGAGTCCCATCATGAAATTTACAGTTATACAGTTATGGACTAGAAAATGTACCCATATCCCAGCTTTGGGATGTGGTAGAGCAAAAATAACCACACCACTGTCTTCTCCAGGACCTCCCTGACAAACGCTGCTGGTTTGAAAGGTCACATTTTTCAACCAAATAAATAGTAAGGGGTGCAGCTGCCAGAGTTCTCACTAGGAGCAAAAGAAGAGAACACATCACTCCCTTCCTTTTACTCTTTTTATGTAATTGTCTTATTGGACATTTATGATTTCATTCTGGCTTTTAATTTAATTGTTTCTTTTTCTGTAAAGCACTTTGAATTGCTTCTGTATGAAAGGTGCTCTATAAATAAACTTGCCTTGCCTTGCCATTAAAATAAGTATTGCATTCTTGAGTCAGCAATCGATGGCTCTTCACAGACACCAACATTCGTAGAGAGTAGCATCATAATAGTGCCAGAATGTTTTTACTGAAATATAAAGATAAAAACAATGTTTCAATTAGGACTAGGAAATACACATAAAATTACAAATTACATAATATATTTTTACTTACAGGAAAAAGTTTCATCAAGAGTTTCAAAGTGTTTCCAGTTCATAACTGTTTAGGATCCTTGACTAAAGAGATACAAATATGTTCATGAATAAATTTATAAAATTATATATATATATATATATATATATATATATATATATATATATATAACAATTTTATACTTGTGATGGAAAATTAGGAAAAGTGAGCATATGAAAAACATATGAATCCACTTATTCATAGATCAGGCATGTGGCATTTCCCTAGAGGCAAGAATATAGAAAACATGTGACTGAAATAAACAAATAATATAAAGACATGAGAATTATTTTAAACAAATGAGTTTTATGGCAAAAAAATATTAAAATGGTCAAAAGGATACTTGAGTTTAAAATTCAGGCCTGAACTCTGTGCGAAAAAAGGCGAATGGTAGCATGAGATTGTTTGGTACAGCATGATAAGGCATCCTTAGGAGATAAGGATACCTTTTTAATTGGGCACCTATGATACACTGCATACCTAGAAGATGAGGGTACCATTTAAATTGGGGTTCTATGGAGTACAACTTAATTTAAAAAAATAGGAGGGGTGAGATGATCTCACCCCAAAAAGTGTATGTAAACTGGTTTTCAGTATGTCATTGTGAGTGAGTCTGCAGGAGGCCTTCTGTGATTGCTCTCCAAATAAAGAACCTGCTGATCTTCCAAGAGGTCGTCTTCATCTTTCAAGTATTTTTTTAAGAACTAGAAACATTTATTAGAACTTATTCTTTCAAGTATCATAGTTAGACTAGATACAAGATTAACACGTCATGGTAACGACACTTGTATGTGTGTGTAGCAAGGGATGGTGAAGGGGTGTGTGTGTGTCAATGATGTATGTGTGTGTGTGTGTGTCACACCTCAGTGATAAGAACCCACTTCAAAAAACATTGAGTCCTATCTCGTTTTTGAAGGGAGAAGATATAATAAACTAATGAATGTTTTTAAAAAAAACTAACTTTAGTTTTTATCACTAAAACACTATCAATCATTTGTAGTTGGACTCAGGTAATTATATATAAATTAATTATTGTATTTGGGTAAATCATTTAATATTATTGTTTAGAACAGCTTGTGATAGCTTGTGATTGTGGGCAGCTTTACAGGAAACTCAGAGATCGCGAGCACAGCTCGCACAGAACACTCGTGCAGATGCACAGAAAACTCAGAGATCCAATACATTATTTGTCCAATACAAATAACTGAGTTGCCAGAAAATTATTTTTGGTTTTTAGTATTTAATGGAATATATTGAGTTCTGGTTAGTCAGGAAACTGTGTTGAAACAACACATTATTTATGTTAGCAAAACTCAATAAAACACCACATGAATATAAAAACTCTACAAAAGTCATTCAATTACATTTTTTATCTTAAAGCAGTGCATATATTTAAGTATTGGCTAAAGGCCACCAGAATGACTTTTTAGAGTGTGTGTACATATGGATTATTAAGCGAGTGTACGGAAGTGTTGAAGTAAACGGCGTGCATCATCTTTTCGGCTGAGCACTAGAAGCTCATAGCTGTCATTTAAACACATTTCACACAATTGTCCTGTTTATAACTTAGGAGCCATAGATATTTTACATAATTCCTGTGAAGTTGGTTAGGCTTCTATCTGTGCATCAGCCTCCGCAGGGACATTAAACGTTTTAAACTCGCGCTAATATAAATAAAGAACAATATGTAGGCTTAGTTGTAAACGAACTGAAACAACCTTCAAATAAACAACACATTAACCAATTAAGTAATAAATGTTTAAATAAACAAGGAATATTACATTTATGGAACTAAAATAAACTTAAAATACATTAAAACCTTTAAAATAAAAATAAATATAAACAAATATGAATGTAACTAAATTAAAATTAAGAATAATATATACATATAGGAACGAAATAATCAAATCATTTCTCCTTCAGTACAGTGGCCTTAAATCTCTGTTATATAAACTTTCATTGGAAAGAAACAATATTGTTTTTCGCGAATCCATTAATCTCGGAGATCATGGCTAATACTGTCACAGCAGGCAGCCCTTGTGTTCCTGACGTCTAAGGACAGATAGCAATTTTATTTACAAAAAAAAAATCGCAATATATTCTGCTTATATTTGCCAAATATCTGAAATTGAATTAAGGAATGCAAGACCCTCACAGGGACCTGGAGATTGTGAGTTCAAGTTGTTGTCTGTGAGGAGTTTGGTGTGTTCTTCCAGTGTCCGCATGGGTTTCGTCTGTGTGCTACAATGGGCCAAAAAGTGCAGGATCTCCTCTACTCTGTCCCAAAACCTGTAAATTTTGTGCTTTATTGGACGTATAACAGGCACATATGTTTAATTCCAATATATTCAACACTATTATAAACTCTAGTGAGAGAAAGTCCCAGTTACGTCAGTTCTCATATCTCAGCTTTGGGATGAGATAGGCTGAAAACAATCACACCCCTGTGTAAGTCAGGGCCTCCTTAATCAACAACGTGAGTTTGGAGGAAATCTGAGACGGTCAAAAATTTAGTCTAAAAAAATCAAAGGGGCTGAGTATTTTTTGGGTGAAAAATGTGACCTCAGATCTTCTTCAAACCCACTCAGTGTGTCAGGGAAGTTCTGACAAAGACAGTGGTATGGTTATTTTTGCCCTACCACATCCCAAAGCTGAGATATGGTGACCTGTTCTAGTCCATAAAATGTATAGCATTTTTACAGTAGCTGACAGGCTCAGGCTGTAAGAAGAGATTAATGATGTAGTTTTGTTTATTAAAATCCTGACCATGGATTTTTCTTTAAGTAGCTTGTAGACACCTTAAAGCAATGAAGGAAATGGAAGACTTTGGTTTGAAATGGGCCAAAAAGTGCAGAAACACTTCTGTTGTGTCACAAAACCTGTAACGTTTGTGTTTTACTGGGTGTATAACAAGTGCTACGAACCACAAGCCAACCCCTTTTCATCATGAAATTGTCTAGAGGAAAGAAGGGTAACTAGTGTCCCTAGCCTAAAGGCTATGTGTTGCAAGTACCTCAATATGAAAATAAGGTGTTGAAAGCTATTGTGATGAAATGAGAACTGGGGAGGGTTCACTCTTCTTACCTAAAGATCCTCGAAGAACCCAAGTGCTGACTCCATGGTCGACCAGCCCAAGCATGTAGAGATTATTCAAAAGGGTAGGTAGTAATCCGCAGGTGCAACAGTTCCCAGAGCGCTAGAGAAAAAACGGTCCCAAAACTTCCACCATCTTAAATATATCCAAAACCACGCTCCGGTATCCGGCCTCCAATACCAGCGGCCCTCTCCTTTAAAGGCTCCACTTCAGGATCTCAAGAAAAGTGAGACCCAAAAAATCCTACCCAAGAGTTATTTATTTAATTATTTTTTTCCCTTTTTATTAGGAGTTATGTATCCGCATCCTCCTACTCATTGCAATAAAACCATTTCATTTATAGACGTTTACCAAAATTTATTACAGTCTTAAAGATGATTACCAAAACAAACTTAGTCCTGCAGGAATCATATTCTTGACAGACTGTCTGCAATCACATTATCCTTTACAGGCACATGTTCAATCACCGGACTGTAAGGTTGAAGAACCAGACTCCATTGAAACACTCTTGGACAAAAAGGTGAGGGGATTGTGATCTGTATAGACCACCACATCCCTGCTACCACTAGAGATATATACTTCAAAATGCTGGACCACTAACACAAGAGCTAGGGCTTCCTTCTCAATTGTAGAATAAGCCCTCTGGTGCCTATTTAACTTCTTTGAGAAGTATGCCACAGGTTTATCCACCCTATTGGCATCAGCTTGTAACAAAACAGCTCTTATTCCCACATCACAAGCATCAACTATCAACTTAAAAGGACAAGAGAAATCAGGAGCAACCAAAACTGGCTCACAGGACAAAATGGCCTTAACCTGATTCAACACTGTCTGACAGTCCCTGGAACACACAAATTTAACATCCTTTTTCAACAAGTAAGTGAGAGGTTCAGTGACAGCAGCGAAGTTACACACAAACTTACGATAGAATCCACACATACCTAGAATTCTCATGAGCTTTTTTTGAGTAGAAGGAGCTGGAATGTCCAAAATAGCCTGTGTTTTAGCCGCATGTGGCCTCACTGTGCCATATCCCACATGATGACCAAGATAGGTAACCTGACCTTGGGCATTCTCACATTTCGAAAGGTTGACCACCAATCCGGCCTTTTCCAACCTTTCAAATAGCTGCCCGATATGACCTGGCACATCCTTAAGCAACTGCACCCAAAGACTGCACCCAAAATATAAAGTCTGCCCTTTTCTCCACTGAGAGATGACTGAGGAGTGTCTCCAACTGCTTTAAAGCCATTGTTTAATTCCAATATATTCAACACTTAACTCTATTGAGAGGAAATCCCTGTTACGTTAGCGCAGCTCACACAAAAAACCCAGAGAGCGGGCGCAGCTCGACGAAAAAACACAGAGAGAGTGCACAGCACGCACAAAACACTCAGAGAGAGCGCACAGCACACACAAAACACTAAGATAGAACGCGCAGCACGCACAAAACACTCAGAGAGAGCGCACAGCACGCACAAAACACTAAGAGGGAGCGCGCAGCGCGCATAAAAACACTTGGAGAGAGCAAGCAGTTTGCACAAAACACTCAGGTGGAGAGCAAAGCTGCACAAAACTGTCAGAGAAAGCGCGCAGCACGCACAAAACACTCAGAGGGAGAGCGCAGCACGCACAAAACACTAAGGTGGAGAGCGAAGCTGCACAAAACAGTCAGAGAGAGCGCGCAGCACGCACAAATCTCGAGAGGGGGTTCAATCTTTAATTGGCAGCTGGCAGCAGGAAGGAGCAGTCAGTGGCAGCAGGAAGGAGCAGTCAGCTGGCAGCAGGAAGGAGCAGTCAGCGGCAGCAGGAAGGAGCAGTCAGCGGCAGCAGGAAGGAGCAGTCAGTGGCAGCAGGAAGGAGCAGTCAGCTGGCAGCAGGAAGGAGCAGTCAGCTGGCAGCAGGAAGGAGCAGTCAGCTGGCAGCAGGAAGGAGCAGTCAGCTGGCAGCAGGAAGGAGCAGTCAGCTGGCAGCAGGAAGGAGCAGTCAGCGGCAGCAGGAAGGAGCAGTCAGCGGCAGCAGAAAGGAGCAGTCAGCGGCAGCAGAACGGAGCAGTCAGCGGCAGCAGGAAGGAGCAGTCAGTGGCAGCAGGAAGGAGCAGTCAGCTGGCAGCAGGAAGGAGCAGTCAGCTGGCAGCAGGAAGGAGCAGTCAGCGGCAGCAGGAAATAGCAGTCAGCTGGCAGCAGGAAGGAGCAGTCAGCGGCAGCAGGAAGGAGCAGTCAGCGGCAGCAGGAAGGAGCAGTCAGTGGCAGCAGGAAGGAGCAGTCAGCTGGCAGCAGGAAGGAGCAGTCAGTGGCAGCAGGAAGGAGCAGTCAGCTGGCAGCAGGAAGGAGCAGTCAGCGGCAGCAGGAAGGAGCAGTCAGCGGCAGCAGGAAGGAGCAGTCAGTGGCTGCCGGCTTTCGCTAGTGGTGTTAGGCTGGAGCTGCCAATGACAACCTCCTGTTATGAGTCTTAAGCGCTAACTGGTGACTGACTACGGAACGGTTTTAATGACCGCTGGCAATAGGTAAGCGTCTGTTTGTATTCATGTAGCAACTTTGTTTGTCTGAAACCTTTAGACAATGCATGCTTAGCGTTAAAAAAAAAAAAATATGGTTTATAGTTTAGGATATTCTTACCTAAGATTAATTGTACTCATTTATTTACACAGCCTGTAAACGTTCATTATATTTATCACATTGGAATTTATACTTTTTAATGTGTGTTTTAAGTAACATTAAGTAAAGCAAACAAAGAAAAAGGGGGAATACTGTACATCAAAATGCATGAAATACACTTTTGTTACTAGTACAGTTGTAGTGGCACTTCGTCTCAATTTCTGTAGTACACCAAGACTTAAATAAATATAATTGAAATGATCATACATACTCAGATACAGCTCTAGCAGGTATAATGTTATTTAACTTAGCAACAGAGCTAGCAAAAAAAAAAGCACAGTACACGTTTACGATACGTTGTCATCATTCTACTAGCTAATACAAACCTTACACTTTCAAAGTTACTAATTTAATAAATGTTCGTAGTATAAAGTCTGTTATGTTTCGTTTGGTTAATTTTCACATAGCTGGCTACATGAATACAAACAGACGCTTACCTATTGCCAGCGGTCATTAAAACCGTTCTGTAGTCAGTCTCCAGTTAGCGCTTAAGACTCATAACAGGAGGTTGTCATTGGCAGCTCCAGCCTAACACCACTAGCGAACGCCGGCAGCCACTGACTGCTCCTTCCTGCTGCCGCTGACTGCTCCTTCCTGCTGCCACTGACTGCTCCTTCCTGCTGCCGCTGACTGCTCCTTCCTGCTGCCTCTGACTGCTCCTTCCTGCTGCCACTGACTGCTCCTTCCTGCTGCCAGCTGCCAATTAAAGATTGAACCCCCTCTCAAACATATTCTGGTTTGTTTAACACTTTTGTGTTTACTACATAATTCCATATGTGTTCCTTCATAGTTTTAATGTCTTCCACATTCATTTACAACGTAGAAAAAAATCCCCCAAAATGAATTAGATGTCGTCCAAATTTTGACTGGCGCTATCCCAGTAAACATTTAGCCGTTGATTCAACGTTGAAATAACGTAATGACTGCCGTCTAATCAACGTTCTCTTAAGGTTGAAAATGAAAGTTGAAAAGACGTCCAAACACAGACATTGAAAAGACGACTATTAGACGTATTTTGAACGTCCATTGACGTTATTAATTGGTCCCGAAATAAATTATTGTATAAAACGCGTTTTGGACGTCCACTGACGTTATCGATTGGTCACCACTTAACTAACTTATTAAGATGGAATTTGGACGTCCATTGACGTTTAAAATATGTCGTTGACGGACAGACTACTTTTAGACCTATTTTGAACGTCCAGGGACGCTCCTTGTTTACTGGAATACATTCACAACATTTGGAAAATGGCCCAAAACAAAAAGGAAACGCTCTGAGTGGGTGTGTCTCCAAACATTTGACTGGTACTGTCCTCCCGGACTAACCTTAACCCTCTCTGGGAAAACAGCCCTGATGTTTATTAATTGGAGCCTCTAATCATCAGGAGTAGATTCTGAAACATGAATCACTTGAACTTATCGGTAAATTTGATTTTAAGGCGGAATGTAAAAGTTGACAATATTGCGTGGTCTATGAGATAGTTATTAATTATTGAATGATCCCATGCCACCTCTTCCTTTTCTGTCTTTGGCACTGAACATTTTAGCCCCACCGAAGGAACCAGGAGACGCTTTAAAGATTAAAAGTAACGTATCTGAGTAACAACACAATCCCCACAATCGTAATGTCCTCTTAATTGGAAGTTATTTGAGCAAATCCAGTTCAGCAGGAGAGTCTACACTGTTGTAAAGGTGTTGGGTGCCCTCTAGTGGAACATGATGCATGTGCAGCAGTGACGACATATTCACATTGAAAACAGGAATAAAGACTCTCGGAATGTAGATATAAACAGTCACAAGTGCCTGCTCTGTGCTTATGTTATTGTGGTCCCCCTCTCTGTCCATTCTTGAGCTCCACTGATCTCACAGAAGCACTCTGTAGTTCTACAATTACTGAATAAAGCCCATATGTTGCTCTGCATACTTTATCACCCCTTTTTCCCCTGTTCTTTAGTGGTCAGCTCCCTCACAGGACCCCCACAGAGCAGGTGTGATGTGGTGGTGCATCATTCTCAGCGCTGCAGTGACACTGACGTGGTGGTGGTGTGTTAGTGTGTGTTGTGCTGGTGTAGAGTGGATCAGACACAGCAGTGCTGCTGGAGTTTTTAAACCCTGTGTCCAGTCTCATTGTTATACATTTAAATGTTTAAAAAGACAAAAGTCAAGAATTCAAAAGGTCCTGAATGCTTAACAAAAAACACATGGGGCGGCATGGTGGCGCAGCAGGTAGCTGTCACAGTCACACAGCTCCAGGGACCTGGAGGTTGTGGGTTCGACTCCCGCTCCGGGTGACTGTCTGTGAGGAGTGTGGTGTGTTCTCCCTGTGTCTGTGTGGGTTTTCTTCGGGTGCTCCAGATTCCACAGTCCAAAAAACACACGTTGGTGGGTGGATTGGAGCCCAATGATTCCAAGTAGGCTCTGGACCCACCGCGACCCTGAACTGGTTAAGTGCTTACAGATAATGAATAAATGAAAAAACACCTGTACCGTTTAGTCCGATTAGACTTTGATTTGTTTTCACCCTCTGGGCGGTTTGAGCAGGTGTGAATGAAGCAATCAAAACAATCGTTCTGAGACCCTCGAGAGGTGGTGGTCTTGGTCAGGTTCCAAACCAACTCTGGTGAGAACATGATCAGACCTGGATCTGATCTGACTCTCAGGTGAACTCAGCAGGTCTGAGCTGAACACTCCTGTAGCCAGGGGGCGCTGTGTATCAGACGCAGTGGAGCAGGGAACTGGGTAAAGTTTAGTCCCTAGTCAGAGAAACAGAACAGAAACCTGTGCCATCCCACAGAGCATGTTCTTGTGCGTTCTTAGGTTCTAGTGCTTGTGTTCTTGCTTGATATCATCTTCGTTTCAAAGAACACAAATGCCAAGTGCAGCAAAAAAAAAAAATCCTCGATGTTGTTCACATTACATCCAAAATAACGCTGCAGCATTGGTTCATGACCCACCAATGAGAAGGGCCTGAAATCCCCATCATTCGCTGCGGCATCAGGAATTTCCTCTCGCAAGGTCACTTCTCAAGAATGTTCTTTTCAAGCATGTTCTTCTAGAGAACACAAGTTCATTCTTTGTGTTCTTGGTATTGAGACACAGCCCTGAACTCGTCCAGAACACAGCAGCATCTTCCTGGGTTTACTTTCTCACTCCCATCCAAGTCAGCTCTGACCAATCAGAGCAGAGAATATTCTGGATTGTTGTGTGTGTGAAAACCAACCACACACTAACTTCTAACTGATTTAGACCTGAGCAAGTGATCTACAGGTGTGAAAACACCCTGGATGTAACTCTACACCTTCGCCTTTATTCAGTACACACAGCTCTATGAACATGGAATTAGCGCCCACCTCTTTCTTATTTAATTCCTGTAAATATTCTCCAGTTATTAGTCATCTGTAATTCCACCCTTATGAGACTGAGGGCGATCACGTGCTTCCTTCGAGACATGGGAGGCCATTCAACCGCTTCTTTTCAAAGTGTTGTAAACATACTCCAGTGAACAGCTTAATGCACCGGAGGAGAATGCAAACTGCCCAAATCTGTCACATCAGTCGACAGATGCATAGTGATCATGGGAAATAGGGGCCCCATCCCATCCACCCAGACCAAACGTGCGCTCTGGACAGGTGTTGTGAAAGCTAAACACCGGATTTTTAATCAAGAGGATACTTTATCTTGTACTAAATAAATAATACCCAAAGCATCTTTGGCCCTCTCATCGCTGGAAAACCCCCAAAACCCCAGTCTTTCCTCCTGTGACAGAACATAAGCCCAGACAGAGTTATAGCAATGTATTAATGTTTTATTCTAATTGCAATAAAGAGAATATAGCAGTCCCTTATTTGTACAAAAATATCTGAAGCGGTTACAGTGAGATCTGTACACGCCGTTTACAAAAGCACAGACATTTCCACATTGGCTTTTCCTCCACCGCCGAGCAGCTCCCCCTCGCTCTGCGTTCTCTGAAAGACACAGACGTGGTCCTCATCTTCCTCAGCATCATCATCAGGTGGAGCATTCAACTGATACAGAAGAGGAGTGTTCATCTGTCTCTCTCCTTTTCACACTCTTCTAGCTCTCTTCCAACTGCTGTAGCTCCCTATCATTTCATTGTCCTCTGTCCATTCGCACTTCTCTGTTCCCTCTCTCCTGTGTCCTACTGACCCCACTGAATATTCTCCTGAAATGTGTCCTCACACCTTCTGAGTAAGCCGTCTCCTCCTGCTCTAGAAACCAGTCCTCTCACCCCTCTAGAAAACCTGGCCTCACACCGCTCTAGACACTCACTTCTCACACAGCTCTAGAAAACCTGCCCTCTGGCCTCTCACGGTGATCTAGGATCTGCCCTCTCATTCCTCAGTACTCTAGACCTCTCGCACTGCTCTAGAAAACATGTCCTCTCGCCTCTCACATTGCTCTAGAAAACATGCCCTCTCTCCTCACACCGCTCTAGACCTGTCCTCGTCTCTCACAGCGCTCTCTGTGATCTAGGATCTGCCCTCTCATTCCTCAGTACTCTAGACCTGTCCTCTCGCCTCTCACACCGCTCTAGAAAACATGTCCTCACACTGCTCTAGACCTGCCCTATCCCCTCACACCGCTCTAGACCTGTCCACTTGTCCCTCACAGCACTTTAGACCTGCCCTCTCGTCCTTCACACTGCTATCGGCATGTCCTCTTATGCCTCACACTGTTCTAAACCTGTCCACTCGCCTCTCACACCGCTCTAGAAAACATGTCCTCACACTGCTCTAGACCTGCTCTATCCCCTCACACCGCTCTAGACCTGTCCACTTGTCCCTCACAGCACTTTAGACCTGCCCTCTCGTCCTTCACACTGCTATCGGCATGTCCTCTTATGCCTCACACTGTTCTAAACCTTTCCACTTTTTTCTAACGCTGCTCTAGAGCTGTCCTCTCTGTACTTTGCAGACAGGTGGGGTTTCCTGGAGGAGTCTGGGGTGGGGTGTCATGGCTTTATGACCGCAGCCATAGGAGCAGCTCTAGTCTGGGAAAGAGGGTGGGATGCGGGAGCTCGGAAGCATCTCTGAGCAACGACAGAACTCCACCTCCACTTTCATAGTTTTAACACAGGGACAAACAGAGAAAGGGAAACAGAAGACAGCGAGCTGTCAGAGGAAAATAGCAAGGAAAAAGTGTTAGGAACCGCGCCGGTCCAGGGAGCCTGACAGAGGCAGATTTGTGTCCTAAAAGAAATATAAAATAATAATAATTATATATAATCAAACAAAACTTAAATATCTAAAATAAATAAGAACTGGAGAGAAACTTACCGAAGAAAACAGTTGTCATCTCAAACACAAAACCTATAACTTGTAAATGTATGATTCGTGTTAACGGTGATAAATTATTTGTCTCTTGCCATTTTGCTGACAGTTCTCTCGGCTTGTTCCAAGCGTTCAGACTCGCTGTGGACTTGCTGCAGTTAAGCTGCCGCTCTCCCAGTCTCGATATCTGACTACGATTGATTCTGAGTCACAAACATGTGATGGGTGGGTTTATAAACCCATAAAGGCCCATGGTGTTGTGTGTCACAAAGCCTTTATAAGGTCCGGAAAATTCCCTAAGGGACATATACTGAACCTCCTGGCTGCAGTCATGTGACCGCGTGTGAACGTGTGACCTCATTTACAGAATGAGATGAGGACATGACGGTGAATTCCAGTGACCAGTCCTCTGCTACACATCACCGACTCTGATCTCTAGTCAAGTACATTTTGAAACAAAAGTTGTGATGTTTGTTACGTTATGACTTTAACTCAAAAACGTTTTTACATTTCTCGTAGTGTGTCTTTACGAGGAACTCAGTCTGGGCTCTTAGGGATTAACGACGTGTCTCCATTGGCTAATGAGCTTTTGAGTGACAGCTCCTCAGGGCTCCAGACGAATTACACACACTTACTGCACTGGACATCTGGGACACTCAGCTGTCACTCAAAAACTCATTAGCCAATGGGGATCCACCCTGAAACACCACTACAAGCAAAAATAAACAGCTAAGCAGTGTGAGCGAGAGCTCAGCGAGTTACAGTCTGAGATAACAGTCAGCAAACTTACAGATCACCAAAATATTAAAGACAAAGCTTTACACTTTTAAACATCACTTATTTTGGAAACTACAAGCTTAATATTTGAGATTTCCTTAAGATCTACTCTCCCTCTAATTTGATTAAATTATTTTACTTTTTTTGGGACACAAATCTGTCTCCATTAACCAGACCTCATCAGGCTCCCCAATCAACCCTGAGCAACCCAGTTACATTCATATCTCAAATATAAAAATCGACATTTATTTCATTCACTGATAGAACTCTTAAAAACAGTTCACACATGTCACAAACGGTGCTTTTACCAGCTCATCTGAACAGGACAGTGATGCAAAGACTTTAAAGTGTAGCTTCTGAACTGTGAATACAAGAAAACACTAGCAACGCAGAGTCCTGCCAGGGCTAAGTTCGTTAGCATTTTCATTGTGAGTGTTCAGCAATTTAAAAACAAAAAACCAAAACAAAACAAGAAAAAATATATACCCACACTCAAAAAAAAATTAGAAAAAAAGATTAGCTTAATTGTGACCTTTGACCTCAAGACCGTGTCCTCTGACTCCAGTTATTACCTGCTTAGCATAAACATTACACGCATTCTTTAAGGTCATTAAACATGAAAAAAAGAAAACAATATTTACAGCTCAAAAAGGAAAAAAGTAAAAAAGCACAGTCAGCTTTCTTCATTTTGTACGTCATTGTGGAAAAAAAAAAAAATGACTCGAACTAAATGCAGAAGATAGTGATCAGAAACCTAAGGTACAGTGTCATATCTATAAACGTCTCATGGTTTTATAGAGCCATATGTCTTTGCTATTGAACTGAGTATTACATGATCAAGCCAAGCATGGAACACACAAATCCAGCATGAATCTGAGCTCAGTATTCAACAGAACTCGCCTCACTCCAGTTCCACAAAAGCTCATCGGTATCAACCTGAAACCGCGTGTGACAGGAACTGAAACATTACTGACGGGTCAAACACAGTCTGAACTGGTCGGGGAGCTCACAGACTAGCCTTAAATTAGACGACCGTGACCTGAAAAGGCTCCTGAACCCTGACTTCACAAACGTTCACTGCAGATATACGGTTAGTCGATGCACGGAGAGGAACAGCACTAAGAAACTGACCACTGATTAACGTAAACAATGACCTCAATGCCGGTGTATTCTTCGAATTGGCCTCGCGCTGTGGATTTACGAGGACAAACCAGGCTAGTGGCTCTGTGTGGGACACAAAACATATGGAAAACTAGTCCTCGGTTGGGTGTTTAGTGCATTTCTCATGTTTGCTACTTGTGTGTGGAGCGAGCGCTGATTAACCACGGCATTTCTCATTAAACGCACGATAAACGAAGTGTTAATGAGGGAATCACACTCAAAACACTTTTCTACAGCGTAAGCTAAGACGGCTTGTGGTGGACCATGTCGGCTGACCCTCAGCAGAGGAAAGCAGCGTTGTGAACGGATGTAACTGACGACATGTTTCCTGAAATGAGCTCAGGCCAAATTCAGGCCACTGCTGAAGCCATCGGTTTCTCACTTAAAGGAATCCTAGGGGTTTCTTGCTCCTGGTGTAAATTAATTTGTACCGAACTTGACTGAAATCAATGGGGAGGGAGGTGGAGAAGAGCTGGTTCCCTACCCTCCTCAACAAGTTACATGGTGCGGTTTCTGCAGTGCTGATCTTCCTTACAGCTCAGTGGAGCATCTCAACGAATCTGAAGCTGTGATATTAAGGTGCAAATATTACACAGTGTTCCTTTAATGATATCGTAATGTAATCTCATTGCCTCTAGGAGAGTATTCAGATCAGCTGCTTATTTATATATCAACTACTCCGAGGTTAACTATAAAACAGCACTTTCTCGAAGAAAGAATAAAACTGCGGAGTAAGAGGAACTGTGGTGGAAGTCAGGAGAGACAAGCGAGCCGTACAAGTTCAATCCAACATCAGACGACGATGAAGAGTTAGAAAGCAGGGATAGTGTATGCAAAAACAAAAATTCAAAAGAACAAAAAACAACATGAGGCTCAAGTCCTGAAAATGTGGAAGAACAGCTTTAAACAGCGCTGAGAAATTCACTCGGTTTCAAGTAATCATTAAAATCCAGATAAATAAATAGATTCATGGAAACAATACTTAAAATGATTGCATTGTTTGCATTTTATCCGTGTGGTAAATGGTCGCCCGGGTGGAGCTCGTACACATTGCGGCTAGGCCTCCTCTATGTAGCTTAATACATTATAGGCAGATGCTAAAAACATGGCTCTTCCGTAAAGTTGCGTCACGATTAAAAAATATCTTTACAAATCAGTCTGTGTTTACTGCTACCGCTGAACAAGGCAGATTAGAAAACAGAACCCCCCCACCCCGACTATGCCAGGCTTCACAGTGCACCGTCCTAATCACGACGTGTCGAGACGTGGAGGAGAGATTGTAGAGGAGAGGGCCGGTGATAAACAGTTCAGGTGATTTCCCGTTTCCGAAACGTAAGTTCCTGCGCATGCAACAGAGCTCCCTGCCGTCTTCCTCATGGAGGGTGAGGGTTTACATAGTGGTTATTTTCCACTGAGCTCTACTTCGCCATCAAGGTGCTGTTCCTAATAGTGGTGGCAGATGCTGATGTCTGTCTGAGGCAGGAGGCACTTTAAAGAAATATCTCATGCTGGAGCGCTTGGTGCAAACTGCTGCAGTGTTGACATGGAATCAAACGAAGGAACTTGGTTGGGGGCTGAACCATATTCAAAAAGCTGATGGACCAGGGAAAGCTGGAGAAAGGTGGTGGTAGGTAAGGGCAGAATGTGGGATTTCGCCAACCATGTCCAGTGGCTCTTTCACATTCCTGCTCTCGCCTCAGAAGACCTTCAAAAGACATCATTTCAGCTCTGAGCGAAGAGACGTCGTCCATCAGAAGACCTTCCAACCCAACGAAAGCCATCTACAGATTGTACCCAAGCAGATGAAGGCATGTTGGCATCCATGGTCATTTTTGCAGTTGTGGTCTTCTCAAAAGCACAGAGGATCACCTGTAATCTACACATCCAACAAGTCTCGACACGGCTCTAAACCACTGAAGTGTCGCCTGGTTCTCAGAGGGAAGGGGGCTCGTTTCTAGGCAAAGTCCAGATGGGAGGGTCATAAGGCCACGGTGGTGCAGGGGTGCTTGAGTCTGCAAGGCAAGACTCCTCTGTTGAGCTGGTAGAACTCCACTAGCTGGATCAGGTCTGTGAATTTGGTGGTGCCATCATCGAGGCTGAAGAACATCTGACCATCCTCTTCACACTGGACACAGGACGACAGAGATCAGAAAAATCAACAGAGCCGTCAGTGAATCTCTGATTTCGCTAATTTCACCCTCACATTCTGATAATGAGGCGTGTGCTATGAGCTTACCGGTAAGATCTGAAAGTGTTTGATTTTCTGATGGTGGCACAGTGTCAGCACAAAGGCCTTAGGGTTGCTCTGGCTGTCCCTTAACAGAAACAATCTGAGAGAAAGAGAGAGGAGGTTAAATACAAGCTGAAATAGAATACAAAAGAGTATCTGTCACTGCACAAAGATTTCCACTTCCTTAATAAATGCAATAAATAAAAGAAAAACTAAGCAATATGAAATACAATGAAACACAAAGACCCCATGTGTGCAAATAAAGCACAAACATTACAGGGTCAGTAATATAAAGTGGAACTGCTCAGAAGTGCAATGTAGCACACAGTCCAGCTACATAAAGAGTAGTGTACATAGAGTCCTCATAAATAACAGAATGAATGTATGAATCCCTGAGAACTGGGTTGTACTGTAGACTAAAAGACGTGACAGTGGCCACATTTACATTTCATTTTAATAATCCAAGTAATAGCTAAATCGGAACAGAGTAGTTATTATGATTACGTTTTCTATAGGTGGTAATCCTTTAAATAATCAGATAAATAGTAGAATAGCCGCCATATAAACACCTCCAATACTATCTCACACATGCAATCGGAAAAGTTATGTACGTCCTGCACGAGCTGAGCTTGTACCAGGCTACAGCAGCAGCACACAACTGAACCAGGGGTCTTTCAAGTCTCAAAATCATGACTGAGTGGATGCGGAATTTCTAATTTATATATTTCTACATTTATAATTCCAGAGGGAAACCAATTTAAGGAAGAGGAAACACTCAACCTCTCACTGACTGACGCACATTCTCTCTCTAGGTCCGACTCTGTGAATGAAGCATATCTTCCTCTGGAGGTCAGTAAACTTAGTGACACTCTCACATTATTTTGGCTCGGATTATAAACTGTGGTATTAGTCGGACTGGTGAGTGGAGTGTACATATAAACACCTCTGTCCGATCTATAATTGGAATGAATTCAATCAGATTCAAAGAAATTTTAGCATGTAAACGTACCCAATGATAGGAAAGTGCAAGATTCAAATGAAGAGATTAATGCTGTTAGCTTGGACCTTTTTTAAACAAAGAGAAGCTAGACAAGGCTAATTTAGTCGGACCGCCATTAGCTTTGGTGCTTCATATCAGTGTTTTTTATTCTGTGATGTTTTTCAGAAGATATGGAGGGAACGTAATAAATGCAGGAATGAAAACAGAGGCGCAGGTCATCTCTGGAGCCAGTCACGTGTACTCAAACCAGGCTATAAAGATCAGTTGCATCATTGGTAACAGGACTTCCTTATAATAGATACTTTATTGATCCCCAGGGGAAATTCAAGATCTTGTGAAATGTGAAATCTCCCCTCAATAAAAACACCAGCATGAACAGCCATCTGTAAAACAAAGTGCATAAGGGAAACCCGTCCTACCCGTCCACTTGACCCTGCTGCAGAATCATCCTGTGCGATTCCTCCCGTGTGATCCGACCGTGAAACCAAAGCTGAGTTCTGTGGATGACTGGATAGTGCAGAAGACAGGAAACAACACTCAGAGCAATGTCAGAGTACGTGGAGTAAAAAGCTGTAGTTGTGAACAGTTATTAACACTGTGTTTAAGTGTAGTACACAAAAGAGGATTTAAATAGAGGTCAGTGCAAAATGAAAGGCAAGGGGAAATGTTCTTTTTGGATTTAAAATATGAATCCAGTACAAAGTTTATTAAAGTCCTACTAAAGCCTCTTTTATACGATATGGCAGCTACACTACTCTAATCTCAGTTTGGTCCCTGGTTGGTTTTCCGCTCCCACTGCTTTACCCTGAAATGTGTCTGGTGTCGTCTCAAACCCAAGTCTCTATCGGGAACAGCAGGCTTTGGAAATCACGACGGCGGTAACGTTAAGCGGTGTTTACTCATAGTGTATTGGCGTGTTTTTGTTTGGGACTGAACACAGCTCCGTCATCAGTTCAGACAGATAGAATTTGCACCGATCCAAGGAGCGTTTGGACCTCTTCAAAAGACCACGGCGTAATTTTACAAGCTGCCGTCGTGAGTCGGATAAAAACAAACGTGATCTCTGCTGCAGCTGGAGATTTTACAGATGGAGAGTTGGTGCTGGTCGTCTGCGTTGCGTGGCGTAGAGTGACGACTCTCTCTGGACGATCAGCGCTCTGCAAGGTTTACACGCTACGGTTTAGTCCCTACTCGACTCGCTCTGAACCACGAGAGAACAGCGGCTAAAAAATTATTATTATTTTTTTAAATAGACCAGCAGAACCGAGTTGAGGAGAGTGGGGCAGGAACCTTGCAGTGGTAAAGCGTCATACGTTTAGAAATTAAATCTAGAATGGAAGTACCTCCACTTAATGATGAGGGATGTAGTGGACTGGAGCTTCCCAGATTATTCATGCGTTGACTCCTCTTCTGTAAAGAAAAGAAAGAGGGGAGGAAATCAACTTTGCAGCAACAAAAACATTCCATAAAATTTTAGATAAAGTAAAAAACAATATTTTAACTACTTTGGCTTTGCCTCACTTTAAAAATATAACCAACCACACTGTTTACTTCTGCCCACTACACGCCGAGTTAAAGAGTAACTACACCCCGCTAGTGTCAGTAACTACAAAACAGACAGGTTTTGATGCTTACCCTCCAGGCATGTCCCTCCTCCAACGCTGCACTCTGGGCTTCCACAGGATTGTCGATGACCCTGCCTATCCTCCCTGAGAAATCCATGGCCACCAGAGAGTTCTCGGACACACTCCTCTGTGGACAGACCACGCTGGAATTAATGACTTGGCTGTTTAGGTTTATTAGCATCATCTATCGCTCCATCATTCTCACGTTACACACAGGATGACGTGTAAACAAACCACATCACAATCCCCCGGGGCCAGTGTTAGGGCAAAACTGTGGCTGAAGGAACAAGCGTTTTCATGGGGAGCAGTCGTACTTAACAGTGACCAGAACAAACAGCAAATCCCATGATCATGTGCCTCAAGGCAAGTCATCTATTGCAAGCCTACAAAGAGAGAACAGTAGTCTGTAGACAGCTAATAGAAAAGGGGCGACGAAAGCAGCAGTGGGAACGCTCCTCGCTGGCAGTGACTGATGTTATGTGAAAACAGATGCTGCCAGAAAAGGCAATGTGGATTCATCTTCCAGAAGCAACACTACCACAGGACAAATACCTTTATTATTGTACAATATATTACCACTGAACATCTCTCTCACAACATAAACACACACAGAACCCTGGAGCTGTGCGGCATCAACACACCCTTCAGTGCTACCAAAATTTACACACTGCGCTTGGTAGCCACTGTTCAGTGACAGCGCGACCAACCGGGTCACCAAGGCCTGGATGGTCACCCTTTTCCACCAAAAGATTTCTGGTTCTTGAACAGGGTCCGCTCCAGAATCTTAGAACCTTGGTGCTCTCCAGTGAACCGGCCCAGGGGCGTTGTGAGAGTGTTGGTTTGTGTCTGAATTCAGCTCCAGAGTCAGAGATAAACAGAAAGAGTCATGGTTTATCCACTGTTTACGGAACGGTCAGATCAGTGTGAGGGTTTTTTTTTTTTTTTTTTTAACTTTTATTTACTTATACAACACTGTAAAGTACCGGTCCAGCTCCACAACACTATTTCAGGCTCTGAGCTCTTTCTGGAGCTTCTTTATCTCGACTCGCCCACAGACGCCATCACGGTTCCTGCTGATTCTTTGGTTCCAGCTGGGAATCAACTTTTCTGGTTTGTTAACCAATTTTTTGTCGGTGGAAACGGCGAATGGGAGTCGAACCTGAAAAAAGGGCTGTGTGGCCTACTCCATTTTGGTCATTTAAGATCACATCACCTGTCGAGGGCAGTGTTGGAAAAGTGCTCGTATCTGCAGGCCTTCCCGTTCAACAACATAAAGCCCAACACCCTCACATCTGCTTCTGAAGTAAAAGGACCCCACTCATTCACAAAAAGACAAAACAGAAGAAAGAACAGAGAGAGGAATGGGGATCTCACCACTGGTGTTGAAAAGTGCGAGAGCAAAGCTTTTCTCTGCTGTGGGATTTTGTAGTTCTGATAAAGGAGAATTCCAAACTGTAGGAGAAACACACAGAAGACATCAAATGAATCCTGAAACACTTCCCTACAGATCTCAGGCCATTTCTGCATTACTCCTTCACAGCCAGGAGCAAAAACAATTGAAAGGTTAGCGCACCTTGAACAGTCTGAAAGCCGTCATCCAGCAGGTTCTGCTCTGTTCGTCCTCCGCACACAACATTCTCATCTCCTTCTGCTCACTCTGCACCTTGTTGGGCTGAAGATAAACACAGAGAGACACGTTAGCTCGCTCACTAACCCGACAGCCGCGAGCAATCTCCGATTCTCAGCCGGCACGCAAACACAGCCTCAGGCAACCTCGAGTCATTAATCTGCATGCTAACAAAACATCCTCAGACGACCTCCAACCGCTAGCCTTACGTGAACTGTGCTGATTCAGATGGAATACACTCTGGGCTCGGCTCTGGCCAAGAAACAGAGCGAAAGAGGTCCATGCACATGAATAATTATTATATAATCACATTTATTACAGCCCAATTATTTTCCTCCACTGCTGGATTTCATAACCATGTTTACATCACAAAACCCAGAAGGTGAACCGAGTGCATCTTAATCAGACGAGCTGAAGTATAAACATGAGCCGGGGGCATCGTGGGGCGGACATCAAACGTTCTCACCTCTGACTGGTGTTATCACACTTGTAGAGCACAGAGATGTCGGTTTATCGGCACTTGAGTTGTTTTCGCGCTCGTTAGGGAGCTACTTAGTGTGGAGAGCTAGGAGACAGCTACGAGAGTTAAGCAGCCAATCTGAGCGACTAGGACTGGACTTAACAGATGGGTCCTTTATCGGAATTATTTCAACACAAATGTAGATGATAGAAGAAGATAGAAGGAAAATGCAGAAAGAATAACAGACGATTAAAACAATGAAAAAAAAATAGATGGAAAGAAAGAACAAATTTAAAAAATTTAATTCGGAAAAAGCAGAAAAAGATAGATATAATGAAGAATTCAGAAAAAAGAAAGAAGGCAGAAAGAGCTAGATAAGACAAAGAGTGGATGACAATTTAAACAAATTAAATAAAGAAAGAATTTTAATTTTAAAAAAAGGACGCAAGAAAGAATGAACAGTGGAATAAAAAAAATGAAAGAAGGAAAAAAGTATTAAAAAAAATAGAGCAGAGAAGCCAGGTTGTTGTTTCTGAACTGTGATGAAGGAGACGGGATCTTGCTGAGAGGACGGGTTTGATCCCTAATGTTTTATGATCAGAAAGTGGGTCAGGGAAGTGGACCTCCAGGGTCTTCATCACAGTCAGTTGGACATTTCTGGACGAGCGCAGATTTCTTAAAATGTAGTGTTCCCAGCTTTTCTTTACGTTGTAAATATTCATGTGATATGACTCAGCAGGCCACCGTAGTGGTGTGGCCTTACCTTTATACAAAACTCGTACTCCGTCGGCGCGTTGTGAAGCTTCTTGCCTGTGATCACGGTGAAGATATTGCTCTCCTCGTGGTCTGCGAGTAACTGCAAATGCCTTGGTTCCTGTGGAAATTCAGTCCAGAACTTGTCACTGTGCAGCAAATTTATAAATAAAACCCACCAGTGCCAGCCTGACCCCCCCTCTGTCACAATGTGGGCACACCAGGTTCACACTCACTCAGACACAGCCACTCCATTAATCTGTGTGATTTTGGGATTGAACCCACAACCCCAGGACCCTGGTTCTGTGTGGGGTCACTACACTTCCCTCAGCGCCACTGTGCCATACACATTCACTTCCAAAGTGAAAACACACTGTCTATAGACAACACACTTCAGGGAATACACCCCTGTACACCTTCGTTAACTGTTGATGAGCTGAAAAATCAACACGCTTTCAGAGAGCCGCAAATACGGACCTTTGACGTTCCTTTCGTCGAGAAGTACAATCCTGAGCGTCTCAAAAACATGTACAGCTTCTTCCATGATTTCCTGCCAGTCTCTTTTACGTACAGGTACCCCTGGATTTCAGGACAACTGGTGGAGTTTAAAAAGTTCTGGAGAGCAAAGAACGAGAAGGATATCAAAACAAATGATGGAAGAAAAAGACAACAATAAACTGGAAAGAGGCCAGAAACATGGAGCAGGAGAATCCACACTTTACCTGCAAGAGCTGAGAGGGGGGGATGGTACCGTTACTTTCCTGACACCAGGCCACCATTTGCTCTGGGAAGAAGGTCTGAGAGAGAGAGAGAGAGAGAGAGAGAGAGAGAGAGAGAGAGAGAGAGAGATAGATTCTAAGCCTTAAAGAAAAATGCAGTCCACATGTGGAAGGTTTATCATTAGGGAGAAAGCTTAATTACTGATACACAGACACTCCTCCACTCCCAGCAAGACTTGAGTCTTAATGCACAAAAGGTACTGTCTTTATCGAGGTGAAAGGTGTAAATTGTCCACAGCATGGTGGCTACTCTACTGGACTCTACTCTTTCTGGTCCCTGGTCCATTTTCCAGTACCACCCCCCCCCCTCCCGAAATGTATCTGGTGTCCTCTCAAGACCCAGTCTCTAATGGGAACATTGGGCTTTGGAAACCACAACAACGCCAGAGGTAAAGTTGTTTACTCATGGTGTATCGGCGTGTTGTTGTTGTTTGTGACTGAACACAGCTCCGTCATCAGTTCAGACAGATCAGTAGAGTTTGTTCCTTCCTTGTTGCAGCGTCCAGCTCTCGCTGGATTCTTTCGTCGGCCACCGATCCAAGGAGCGTTTGAACCTCTTCAAAAGACCACGGCGTCATTTTACGAGCTGCCGTCGTGAGTCGGATAAAAACAAACGTGATCTCTGCTGCAGCTGGAGAGTTGGTGCTGGTCGTCTGCGTTGCGTGGCGTAGAGTGACGACTCTCTCTGGACAATCAGCGCTCTGCTAGGTTTACACACCACGGTTTAGTCCCTACTCGACTCGCTCTGAACCACAGTTCACACTTCGCTTCTTGGCTGTTGCAGCTACGTAATTTGCATACTAATAATGCAGTGGCTCTCAAACTGTGGTATGTGTTTCCCTGGTGGGACGTGAAGCTGCGAAAGGTGGTACGCCAGATCAACTTTTATAAAATTGACTTAAATACTTAATTATTAATGAAGGACGGTGGCGCAGCAGGTTAGTGTTGCAGTCACACAGCTCTAGGGACCTGGAGATTTTAGGTTCGATTCCCGCTCTGGGTGACTGTCTGTGAGGAGTGTGGTGTGTTCTCCCTGTGTCTGTGTGGGTTTCTTCCGGGTGGCTGTCTGTGGAGTGTGGTGTGTTCTCCCTGTGTCTGCGTGGGTTTCCTCCAAAAACACACGTTGGTAGGTGGATTGGTGACAAGTGTCCGTAAGTGTAAGTGAGTGTGTGTGTGTCTGTGTTGCCCTTTGAAGGACTGGCGGCCCCTCCAGTGTGTATTCCCACCTTACGCCCAATGATTCCAGGTAGACTCTGGACCCACCGTGACTCATCCGTGGTATTTGGTCTAAAAAGTTTGAGAACCACTGATATAATGAATACATAATTAATACGGGGTCATTACGGTAGATCCTAGTAGCCTTAAACCATAGGATTAATACAGGGTTAAGACTTCTGAACATTAACCAACAACCGGTATTTCCATTATGCAAAAGGTTTGTTTAAAAACATAAATAAAAAAATAAAAGGAAAACAGCTATTAACCGCCACACACCAAAGCCCACTGGAGTTTAAAGGATGCATTGGGTTGGTGGTGCATGACGAAAGAAAACAGCTCTAAAGTAAACCTCGTTTGAAAAAGCACATTTTCCTTCTGTGAAAGAAGAGGAAACTGAGGAAATTAAAAATAATTCCAGACACTTCTTCATCCACTGGAAAGAGCCAAGTGCTGAAGAAACCTCTCCGACCGTTCTGCCTGTCATCTGCCTGTCAACGGTTTTCCATCTGCATGGCGTTGGCCCACACCAACAACTCGGGCTCGACACGGACGCTCAAGTAACTCACAGAACTGTGTAAATAACAGAAGTTTGTTCAGCGTAAATCCTTTATAATGATAGGTCTCAGTGTGTCAGAGTGCACGCAGCACTGTGGATTACAGCTGGAACCTCTCACTCTTTAAAGAGGTCGTCCTTGTCGACATGTTTCCCCTGCTGTAGGTTTAATCCCCCCCCAGGAGATCCTGGAAACATGAGGTAAATACGACACAAACAGATTCAGGAAAGGACGGTGAAGTGCAGCCAAAAGGATGTTTGTATTCGTTTGTCAGGCCAAGGTAATTATTTTAATTTTATGTATCATCACTGTCCATGTATCTCCCAAAACAGTAGCTGTACAGGAGAGGGACAAAACCTTCATCTTTCAGTGGAAGTCACAGTATAAAGATTTTATTCAGTCATTTTGGAGCATTTCTATTGGTCGGTTCATCGTGAGTTTTTCACACCGTGTGAAGGACAACTGCTGTGTTCAAATGATGTAACTAAACTTCCACAAACAGAGACAGGTTTTTCTTTGGAAAGCGATGTGTAAATCGCCAATTATTGTTTTATTACATCATTATTTTAAATGTTTTATTTGATGTAATTTAACAGGCGCCTATCATTAAAACGTTCAAGTCATGTTCAGGGCTTTGTGGCAGTTTTGAGCTTGGGTCAGGTTCAGACGTTCAAAAACGTGGACGAGTGGGAACAAACCATGTTCCAGTCTATAAAAGCCGTCAGGGTTCTCCGTGTGGTTGAATCTGTAACTGAAATTAGTAACACTGTAATAGTTTGGCTGGTCGGGTGTTGTGTTTCCTGCCTTAAACTTCAGTGGAAAAAATGTTGACAACAGGCCAAAGTGAGCTCCGTCTCAGTGAAACTGCATCTGGAAGAATGAGTTCCCTTTGGGGAGGGTCTGAGTGGGAGCGAGGCGAGCTCACTGAAGTGGAAGCCTGTCACTTGATATCTACATCTCCCAAGAAAGAACAAAAACAGTTTCTTTACACACCCCAGACCACGTCTTACAAACACACACATCCAGCTATGCTCACGTCCATCACACAGGTCAAATATCACACACCCGGTGAACAGACGGCGCGGAGAATCAACTCACCAGAGGATTTCTGAAGAATTCATATTTGGCATAGTTCTTCCTGAAGAGAAATCTGCTCTCGCTGGACATCGAAGCCTGCACTTGCACCACCAGCTCATGGTCTTCTAAACATCTCTCTGCAGACGGAAAGAAAGGAGAGAGAAAGGAGAGTCAGACACGGCCAAAACCCTTCGTTCTCTACAAAGCCACACATTTCCCTAATTACAACATTTGCCCATCCACGGAAATTACAGCCTCGAGTAAGTACAAATGAATATTTGCGAAACAAAGCCTTGAACGGACTTTTATTTGCACTCGGAATGATATCATCTTCTGTTTACCTGCCCTCTCCCAGAAGACTGAAAAACAAACAGGGAAGAGGGAGCTGGCAAAACCAAGAGAGTCTTGTTTGTCCGCGAGACGTCGTCGACAGCAAGGGGACAGCCACCTCAGCACAAACACCTATCACCCCTACACTGTCACGGTCACCCTCATTCTCTACACACTTAAAAATGATGGCTCTTCAAGGGTTCTTTAGGAAAGGAAATGGTTCTATGTAGAACCTTGAACATGTGAAGGACCTGCTGCATCTATAGGGCACTAAAAACGATTCCTCTACTGTAACAAGCTTGACGTCGTAACAGAGGGAGCCTTTAGTCATGCAAATGTTCGAGTGTTCAGGGTTCTATAAAGAACAATTGTCTTTAATAAGAACCCTTGTAGAACCATCATTATAGAGTGTTCCTATAGGAATCATAACTTTAAAATCTACAATGAATATAGAATATGGTAAAGTTGCGTTTCAAACATTCGCCCCATTTCATCTCCAGGACTTTTATTCTCTATTTTATTCTCCACAGTTGTAGAATGAAAGATTACAGAGATCCCCCTCTCCTTCTGAAGAAGAGAATGTAATGAACCTTTAGGGAACACAACTGGACTCTAACATCACCGTCTGTACCTTTAAAAGGTACACTACACTGTCTGTAGCTTTAGGAACAATACCTTTATTTCTGAGAGTGTAGCAACAACACACACATCAGTCACACACTATATAAAGCTAGTAACTAAACCTTAAGCTATTAACGCATTTTGCAGAGCAATTTAAAATTTAGCGGCTTTTTACGAATAAATCCATTTTAAAGAGCTGTATTTACAATTAAACAGCTCCACTGACCACTCTGGTCCCTCTACATTTCAATAATTACAAATGGTAATCCCCCGTTGCTCTGCATAGATTGTTAGCCCCCTGTACTTCAAATGTCAGGACCCCCAGAGGATCATTCTCAGCGCTGCAGTGACACTGGCGTGATGGTGGTAATCATACCTGCTCTGTTAGGATCCTGTCCGTTGAAGAACAAGAGGGAAAGAGGTATAACAAAGTATGCAGAGTAACAGATGAACTACCAGTGTGTAACTGTAGAACTATATAATATTATTACAATATGCATTAGCAATAACCTCTGCTTCTGAGCCAGTGACCTGCTCTGGCCACCACAGATGATGTCATGCACTTAGTATTTATTGACAGTGCCAAAACGCTATGGCATTTTAGGGCCTAAAAATGGGCTGTGCCTAGATCAAATCAATTTACAGCCCAGCCTTGAAGTGGAAATAGCCCCCTCTTCTCCACAGCTCTGCTTCTTAATGAAACGTCTGTGACCTGCTTTGGTCCAAACCCCACAGCAGTGTTCTCCCCCTGTGTAAACAGCCCCTGTTCAGAACGCCCGCTTTCAGCACCTGTTCCTTTAAATGATAATGAGCCGCTCGCTGTTCACCCCGACCCCGAGCGCACAGCAGTGAGGAGCGAGTTTCTTCTCCATTTTTACTCAGTGCTCTCATTTCTCTGCACTCTTTGCGTCTGTTATACTGTGTTTAACCTCGTCCTTGCGCTTTCACTAACACGGATTTAGAGCTGTGATTGGACAGACTCAGACGAGGGGGCGGGGCTATTCTAAGTCTCTGCGCTTGTCAGAAGCGAAGCATAATCGGAACGGCTCATTTTATCCCATGTTTTCTGACATGGGATAAAAAGCATACTTCTTTCACAGTGGGTGGGTTGGTGGACTCCAGATTTACATATTAATGTGAACATGCATTTTTATTTTTCTTAAAGTCATAAGATTTAAACAATTTGACAATTTAAATCTTTATTATACAGTAACTATTTGACTATAACGTATCTTACACCAGTCTGGTCTAAAGACATTCAGTCCTACTGTAGTTAATTATAGAAACAGCCTGCTTAAAGTTCTTATCAACAAAAAGTCATGAAGAAACTTGAAGTTAAATTAACCATCAGTTCCAAGAAAGTATTGCAAAAGAAAAGATAAAGAGATAAAGAAGGGAATAAAGAAAGAAAAAGTCATTTTGAAAGTGAAAGTCTCAGCTCAGAGAGATGCAGGATATATCTGGCCATCAAGTCGGAACTATCTGAAAAATGATGCTCCTACAAGGGTTCTTTAGTAAAGAAAATGGTTCTATAAAGAAAGCTGAACACTTGAGGAGCCTGCTGCATGATTAAAGGTTTCTCTGCATCGTGACGGGGTGGTACCTTTTAAATAAAGGGTTCTATTCGGCACCAAAAACAGTTCCTCTCTTGTAACAAACACTTTCATGATGCAAAGAAACATTTAAATCGGGCAAAATATTCTGTTCAGGGTTCTATAGAGAACAATTCCCTTCAATAAAGAACCCTTGTGGAGCCATCTATCGTCTCCTCCATGTCTCATAAAATCTTAGTCTTTAAATCGAAATTCTACCTTTTCACACAAGCTTTGGTTAATCATCCACTCTCAGGCCACTCTTTTTTCTGTGTTACAGCTGTTTCACACATCACAACTACTCTGTATTAACCCTGTCTTAATGACCGAGTTGTGGCGCTTTTAGTAAGATTTCTGGTAACCACCAACCAGACCTCTCTCTCTCCTTTCTGAAGGGTGATATTTCTCCTGTTTTAACACGAACCTACTAACCCCCTTATATATTCCCATCCTGTCTGGTGTCCTTTCTCCGGTCTCTCTCCCTCATGTATCGAGATGCCCATTTTCCTGCTGCTGCCCTGATCCAGCATTCACCCCTGTGCATCCTGTTCCAGATCCTGGCCTCGTCTCACCTACAGCATCCTGCTTGGCCGTGCCAGGGTCTGTTTTTGCCCAAATGGGCTTTACACCAGTGTTTCCTCTCCCGCAGAATCACTGACCACCTCCTGCTTCGTCTCACAGGTTCATCACTGATATTTCACCTTCACATTCCTATAACTCCATCTCTTTCAGTTCCTGTTACAGATGTGTTGTTGTGTCTCCGGTGTGGACGACAGGCTCTTTGCAATTCTGGGTTTGTCTTAGTGTTTCTTCCTTGTGCTGAGGGAGTCTTTACTGACTCCGACGCCCTCTGCTCAGAGGAGATCAGACCTGGATCTAAAGCTGCTTTGTGATGATTTCTGTTGTGAAAAGCGCTATATAAATAACATTTGACTGATGGATGGATGGATTCAGCGTCACACACAAGCTTTAAGAGGCTTCAGTAGAGATGAGCTCACCTCATTCTTGCATGCATTATGCGTATAAAGCTCAAGGTTAATCCTTGTACGTGTTTGAGAGTCCCACAAATTCAGGCACAGTGAAACACAGCTGCTCGTGAATCGCCTTGGTGTGAATCCTCACCGCTGTTCTCCTGTGGCTTTAGCCAACGACCAAATCTCCACCTCTGCCCCATCGTCGTCGTCATTTCCCCCATGTGATGGGATTTTCCCCCTGCCATTAATCAATTACACGCAGCAGCCAGACATGAAAGGACAGACGTGGACACTGTCCACCCCTCACAAAGCTCCCTCCAAAAGGTCTTCATTGGCTTCTACATAAAGAGGCCAACAATCTCTCACTGTCTCAGTGTCCGTCTGGCGTTTGCCCACTTACCTAGCCCCAAGGCCGGGTGATGCTCCACAAGCGACCAACTGTTATCGTCCACACAATGGCTTTTGTACACGAGGAGCTGGCACAGGTCTCGCGCCGTCATGTCGGCCGGAATCTCCACCACCTTCCCCATGCCGTCCTCGCTGAAGATTTTTATGATCTGCAAACGAGAAAACAAACAATTCAAGCCCTGCTCGAGCTGTGGCACAACGGCCAGGGAGCCACGACACGTTAGAAAAGTCTCCCGTTAGAAGACGGAGGGCTTTTTAAACTGCGTCACAGCTCCACCTCACATTCATTTAAAAGTAAAAGAAATAAAGGGATATTAAAGCGAGGAGAATACGTTCGGTTTATACTTTTGTTTCCCGAATACGCACAGTTTGGAAGATCTAGTGTGTGAGATCAAATAAAGTGTCTGCATTTTGTGATGCCTTTATTTTTTAAACCCCAACACATGACTTGCATAATCCCAAGCAATCAAACAGATACAACACACTTCGGTTCACAGCTGTGGCCGATTTCTGGAAAATTCCCTTTCTGCATTCGCTACGCTGGATGTTTCGCACTCATCCTCACGTCCGCAAACTCTAATCCTTCACCTCGGCCTGCACAGACGCACACATCCTTCTCCTACCGCTGAGCTCCCGGGTCCCCAATCCCATCTCGTCAACATTTCAAAGCCTTCCAACATCTTCCTTTCAGCGCACACAGCTCCGGCCTCACCGCATCCTCGTCAAGCTATCCCTCAAACTTTCAACGTCACAGCGTCCACAAGTCCACGCTCTGGTGATTCTCCCTCCCCTCCTCAGAAAAAAATATCACTGAAGTTCCCCATTTCACAGCACCCAGACAGCCCTTCTGCACACAGCCTCCGGCGCCCGTCCCCGCAGCAGGAGAAACGGGCTCTTCCCTTCCCCGAGGAGGCGGCATGCAATTTGAGAGAAATCTTACCTCCACTGGCCTCAGCAGGCACCAGTTGGGAGAACACGATGGCATTTTCGCTGGCAGCCTGCCTCCTCCGTGCACGGAAAGCCCAAGCTCTTCTCCACTGCTCTCCACAACTCCACCAGAGAGGGGGCAAAGATGAGGGGAAAAAGAAACGAAAGGAAAGAGGGGGAGGGAAAAAAGAAAAAGGGGGTGTCCAAAAGCTGGTCCAAGCTCTCAGGTCCTTGGCTGTCAGTGGCTCACTGTACCATACCTGTCACTCTCTGCTTCAATCCCTCTCTCCCCCTCTTGCTCTCTCTCCTTCTCCCTCTCCCCCTCTCCTCCTGGCTTTTTGGTTCGGGACAGAGGAAGCAGATGGCACTGTTTCCAGCTTGGCAGACAACTTCGTTCTGTTCCCCTCACAAAGGGTTACAGGCGCAGGCTTTTAGGTAGCGAATCAAACCACACTTCCCTAACCAATCATAGAGCTGGCTCGGGCTGATGTAATCATTCCCACACACACACACACAAGATCTCACACACATGCACTCCCACAGACACACAGTCATACACATGCATGGCCAACTTTTTCTCTTCCTGCCTGCTGCATAGCTTCACTCTCCCCTTTCTTTTTTTTCAGAGCTCACATTTTAGCAGGTTTAACAGGGAGTGAAGGAGAAAGAAGTGTGTGTGTGTGTGTGTGGTAGGGTGGGGGGAGGAGGAGGGGGAGGAATATCAGCCGTTTGAACTTTCATTTTGCAGGAGTTCCGGACAAGTTTCAAGTGAAGGCTTGTTTCTTTTTCTCCAAACTCCACCCCCCCACACCCCACCCCTAACCCTCAGAAAGTTCAGCTTTGAAGTTTGAAGTCTGAAACCTCTGTCACGACAAGGCAAGGCTCATTACTGCTGCAATGAAACCGACTCGGCTTGGTCCAGGAGCTAGAACGGGAAAACGCTAAGCCTCGAAACGTATTCCTACACACACACACGGTCCAATCCAGTGTATACACACACACACACACACAAGCTCCAATTCAATGCACGCACACACTCCAACCCAGCGTGTACACACACCACACCTTCAAACTTGAAGCTGCTCATACGACAGAGGGGTGGCATGAAGACTGGGCCCTGCCTATTACTGTGAATTTTGGTTGAACCGACTTCCGCAGCAGTTCCTGTAAAACCACTACAGTTTGGACACAGGCAACGACCGAGTTTAACTTCAGTGATCACCAAAAACTGCAGTGTCGGAAAGAAAGGATGACTCAAGCTCTTTCAGTGCCTCCAGGGGGGGAGAATTTGGCCTTGGGGGTGGGGAAAGAGTGAATGAGAGAGAGAGAGAGAGAGAGAGAGAGAGAGAGAGAGAGAGAGAGAGAAGAAGAAAAAAAAAAGTTTGGTAGGATAGTCACATAAAAGGCATGCTAACTCTCCAGAGCTCCAGCTGGCTTGACGGCCCCTCCCCTCTTCCTCCCATCACTCCATCACCCAGACAGTCAGAGAGTGGGGGTGGGGGGCGATGACCTGCAGGCCCAACGCTACTTCTCCACTCCACACAGTATCATCATCCTCCTCGTCCACAGAGTCAACATTTCTCAAGTGTTCCGCTTTCTTAAATATAGTTCAGTCCACAAAAGCCTGCAAAGAGACAGACCCTCCACCACAGCAGGCCCTAACAGACCGACAGGTCCCATAAGAACCCATCAGACCCTACAAGACCCCAGTGTCTTCACTAAAGTCTCTTCACTTGACACAGCAGAATCAGAACGGCTCGTTTTATCCCATATTTTCTGACTTAGGCGGGGGTGGGTCTTGTTTCACCATATGTGGGTTGGTGGCCTCCAGTTTCACATGTTAATGTGCACTGATTTATTTCATTATGTCCCCTATCAATCACAGATCTTGCAAGCAATCCCCTCTAATTACACCAACATCTCAGGTAAAACTAATCCACCCTTAAGCTGTAAGCACAAGGAGGTGAAATATTTAAGAGCTGAAACAAGTCAAGTCAGTTTACAAACATACGTTGTGGATTTTAAGGGTGGACATCATCAAATGTGTCCAAAGGTAGTGTTTTCAGAGTAGTTGCTTTTTGTCCCAAAGCCAAGCGGCACATATTTAGTGAAGAAACAAAGCCTTTCATTAGACAGCAGTCAGTCTCCATGCTGACCACAGACGTCTACGCCAGGCCAGAGACCCTGAATTGGGCCGGACGCCCGCCTCCACCTCAGGTTTCACATTCAGTCAGGAAACACCATTACACTGCGCTTGTAAAACTCATTTGCTTACTACCATATCATTTGTTTTACAGCCTGCCAGAGGATTACAATGCGAGTTAAACACATTCATTAAAGTCTAGATAATCCATCTCTTCAAGTAATCAAATGGTAACGAGGGGATAATGGAAGGATAAACATTTCACAAGACGACAATCAGAAAAACAACATTCTCTGAAGCAATAACAATGACTTATTAAAAGACTACACCAATAAAGGTTAAGAAATGGTTTACAATTGTTTATTAATTAAATCTTTGAGAATTTTCCTTTGTACACTTCAGTGTTTATATATAATCCCGCATTTCTTCTCCTAGGGCTTGACTCATGGCGCCTTGTGCTCGGCGTAAACAGAGGCTCATTCTTGAGAGAGGCTAAAATCAGTTGTTCTGAACAGGGCTGTTTAGACAGGGTAAGAAAAAAGTTGTACCGATTGTTCCTTGTGCTCTTTTGACCAAAGCATTTCAGATGTTTAAGTCCAGTTCAGTCGTGGAGTAAAGGGTATAAAATGTCCTCTTAAATCATTCATGAAACCAGCTGAGGAAATACATTGGGGAAACTCCTTTCAGGTAGTTTGTGAAAGATGCAAAAAAGTGGACGGTGCTATACAGGGGGTCCTCGACTTACAACGTTGATCCGTTCCTACGCCGCGTCGTAAACCGATTTTCTATGCAAGTTGGAACATACGTACATAAATAACATACTGTAAGCACTTATCCTATCCTAACACCTATCCTAACAGTAATTATCAAAAAACACAATTCATAGGAGCAGATCCTTGATTATCGTAGCGACAGTTGAACGACTAAATCCAAGCGACCAGTCAATGTTTGTCGCAGTTTCCCCCTTATCGAATTGCTTTATGATTATCTAATCTCACTTCCATGGTGATGGCTTTCTTCTCCAATGGACTGCCATCAGAAGAATCTGCCTTACGCTTGGGAGCCATAATGAAGGGCAAAAAGTTCACAAAATCAAACACGTGAGAGAGAACGACGTAGCAGCGAGCTAAAATGGCGTACAATGGGACTGGGGTGACACCGTCCTCCTCATTCCCAAGCCGGTTAACCGTGTATTCTTCCGCCATGCACACCACACACGAAGTTCACGTTACGACGCAAAACCACTTGCGTCGAAACAAAGCTTTATACAGTAAATGGGAGATGTGTCGTAACCACGAAACATCGTAACTCGGGACTGACGTAACCTGAGGACCTCCTGTAATTTGATTCCAGGTCGCATAAAAGCTGCAAGGAGACAAACCTCATTAGTTTGTGTCCAGACTAAGGCTACGTTCACATTATCAGAGCAAAGTAACTCAAATCAGATGCTTTCAGGGCTGTGCGGACATGTCCAATCAGATTTGAGTTAGTTTCATACTTGACATATTTGATCCTAGATATGTATCAGATTTGGGGGCATGTGACATGAATGTGAATAGTCAGATCTGATTTGATCTTTTGTTTTGTCTTTACTTATACACCTAGAGCTGTCGCCTCCAGGAGCAGCACTGCAGCAAAACAACAGAAGAGACTCGAGCTGTGTGCCAAATAGCATTATAGTCCCTACATAGTACACTTTAGATTATAAAACTACAGACAGATCACCAGTTCGATGGGATGATTTAAGCAAATGGCTGATAATAAACGGTTTCATAAATTGACGAACAGTGTAAGTGCAAAACCGTTGTATGACCTACACTGTGCACTACATAGGGTGTAGGAAGACATTGGGGATTCGGTTGATCTCTCTACGCAGCAGTAAAAACAAGCTGGCGAGCATTCCATCCAACCCACCTTCTCGTCCTAATAACGTACTCCTCGACTGTTGCAACACACACGAGCTACTATGTGTTTTTCCAGATTTAATACAAGGAGTCATCTCACAAATACAATGCTTTTTGTTGCTGGTTCCCGAGGCGATGTGCATAAAAGCATCAGATTGTGCACACGTGCCATTTCAGGGACAGATTTGTTCACATTACCGACAGATAGAGATTACTAACATATGAATGTGAACCGCCAAATCTGATCTGAGCTCATCAGAACTGATGAATGAGGTGTGTAATGTGAACACAGCCCTAAAGCCCTCATCACAAACAGTCAATAAAACCAGCATCATCATCTCTGTTTGCTGGTTATGGCTTCAGGACTGACTCAGAGGAGTATGGAAATGCTAGAATAAATAATCAGACAGGGTTCAGCCGTAAGAGGAGGTGAATATCCTGCGGAGGGCTGGTGTGTGCTTCTAATGCAGAACTAGACTGGCATTTGTGTTAGAGAGTTAAAGGCAACGTCTACACTTGTGGGGAACGGCAGAGCTCTCTGGTTTGTTTACGTTCAGAGGCCCTTGCCTTTTAAGGAGGAATGGTGTGTTTGAGGAGAAGGGCAACATTTGTTTGTTGGTGGCTAAAGTGTAACTAAGTCTAAGTTCTCTTTAAATTACCACAGAAACTCAGTTGTAACTTAAAGCCGTTTCCTTTTGTAGGGCTTTCGCTCTTTTTACTCTCATTCAGTTAGTGCTCACCCAAATTTTGAGTCGGTTCCATATACAAGAAAAATAAGCCTATATTACACACCGAAGCAGGAATAGAGCAACATCCTCATCCCTGTTTATGATCTACAACGTTTGGAGGTCTCCCTCCTTGATGCTTCTCTGCTGTGAGCAGAGGGAGAAAGCGTAGAATACCGGACCGTTTTTTTTTTTTTTACACAATTACAGACACTCTGGCTTCGTAAAAACACAGTTTTCCAGCCTAAACCGACTAGAGAGCAGCAGACGGTGAGTAACATCCTCAGGAATTTATAAAAAGTGTTTTTGACTAAAATTCACGTTCCCTTTAAGCATTCAAGTACCTTCACTCAAACCCCCTTCATCCCTGTGCTGGAGCAGGTTCTGGGCCATTGGCACCTGTCTCTGTTGAAGCCCTGGAGCTGAACAAGGTGTTTCTTTGTGTCTGTATTTCTGTGTTAAAGAGCAACGCTTCCTGATACCTCTTTTGCAAATTACATAAGACATTCGTCACGTACAGAGCAGCGAGACGGCCAGACGAGTCCTGGTGATGTAACCCAACCTGTGGAATGCCTCAGGGAGTTTAAGACATGGAAACATAATCCTCTGAATGTACGGTGATTCAAGCCATTCAAACTCAGAAGCAGTCATGACTATATTCAGGGTGACCACAACCAAATGAGGCCAACAAGTCCTGAGACGTTAGTCACTGTTTTCACACACTTCACATTCGACTTAACTAAAAAAAAATATTCACAAAAAAGACACTGAGGAAACATCTTGTGTCACATCGGTTTGAAATAGAATAAGAATGCCTCATTTAGTATGAAGAGTTTGGTGTGTTCTCCCTGTGTCTTCGTGGGTTTCCTCCAGGCGACTGTCTGTGAGGAGTGAGGAGTGTTCTCCCTGTGTGTGTGGGTTTCCTCCGGGTGACTGTCTGTGAGGAGGACTGTTCTCCCTGTGTCTGCGTGGGTTTCCTCCGGGTGACTGTCTGAGGAGTGTGGCGTGTTCTCCCTGTGTCTGCGTGGGTTTCCTCCGGGTGACTGTCTGTGAGGAGTGTGGCGTGTTCTCCCTGTGTCTGCGTGGGTTTCCTCCGGGTGACTGAGGAGTGTGGTGTGTTCTCCCTGTGTCTGCGTGGGTTTCCTCCGGGTGACTGAGGAGTGTGGTGTGTTCTCCCTGTGTCTGCGTGGGTTTCCTCCGGGTGACTGAGGAGTGTGGTGTGTTCTCCCTGTGTCTGCGTGGGTTTCCTCCGGGTGACTGTCTGTGAGGAGTGTGGTGTGTTCTCCCTGTGTCTGCGTGGGTTTCCTCCGGGTGACTGTCTGTGAGGAGTGTGGTGTGTTCTCCCTGTGGAGCGCATGACTTTCTGAACATAGGGAACAAACAGGAGAGGTTTTGCCACAGCCCCCTCACAGTAGTTTCTTTCCTTTAACTGGACTTTGGTCTGAACCCAAATGTCCAAACAACCCTGACATCACCTGGGTTCTGAGGCCAAAGCCTAGCAATGTTCCCTGAGCTTGACCCGATCCGTACAAAGCTGAATTTAATCCAAATTTATCTAAACCAGAGCCACACTGACCTCGCAACATCCAATGTGCAAAATTAAACCTCTTCTTATTCAGAGCTGAGAGCTTTAACTTTTATAATCTCATTCACTGACACAGGACACGCAGCATAACACAAACTTCTAACAAAGTCCATTCAGCTGCACAGAATGGTGTCGAACCCTGTGCATCTCCTATTCTTCATCTTCAGGAAACAATGACTGAAAGTAAGACGTGTGCGACTGTTATCTCCACGAAGGGAACCTCACCTAAGGCATCAGGGCACGCTGATAGAGTCTTAAACGCAGGGAAGTGATGACAGACGCTTCCCTAACAAGGTGGGGGTGGTCTTTTGCGCAGCTGCTATTTGTACAGAGCGGCTTCAATGTTTGCCAACCCTTTAGAGTATTCTGTATTTCTGCATCAATCTGCACAACACCACAAGTCTGTGTCTTAAAAACATGAAGAAACAGGACTCATTTATTTACAGACGCATTACTTTGAGATGTTTAGGTCATGTTTATACAAAAACACTGGAGTCCTACTACAGAGTCCAGAGAGCCAAGTACTTTTAGCTCCTGTCCAGTGTTGAAAGTGTACTTCTGTTTTGTTAAATGAGTCAAGCCTCTCCACAAAAATGAGAGAGGAGGAGGAGACAGTTCTGATAATCGTAAATTGGGAAAACTCAACGAGCTTCATTGTGTTTGATGTTAACTCTCTCCCTCAAATTTTACTCAGCAAATTAAGAGATTCGAATTCAAATGCCATAAAAACTACTCTGAAATGTTATAATAAAGTTTCCTTGAAACAGTTTGTAGTGCATACTGCTATACACATTTATCTCCCTTCCAAAAAGAACAAGGAAATACAGCGGAACCTCTACTTACGAACATGATCCGTTCCGTGACCCGGTTCGTAAGTGGAAAAGTTCGTTTCTCGAGTCAATTTTCCCCATTTACAATAATGGAAAAGCAATTAATGGGTTCCAGCCCCCGCCCCGAAAGTCACCCTTTTTGCACTGATATATGTTTACAACACTCTCAAATTAGTAAAAAATACATGTAGCGTTACTAAAAATAAAAGAGAAATACAGTGGAAACAGTAATAAAAATAAATAATAAAGTTGTAAGTGGTTACACATCGCTACCTTGAAGACGTGACGACTGGCTGGAGGAGTAACACAGGCCCTGGCTGTATGACGGGAGGTGGGGGGGGGGAATAACGAGAGTAGGCGGTGAATGTGGGGAGACGAAGCGTAGATACGGTTTATCTTAGCACGAATTTCGATGTCTGCTATTTACACTAATGCTAAATTGCTAAAGCTACAATTTGCTAATCTTAAAAACTCGAGGGTCGAGAGAACGAGAGAAAATGGGTCAATGGCTCAAGTCTGGGCGCTCGGAGACTCGCCTATTGGGGTCAGTGGCTATTTCCAGCCGCCGGCTCGGAGGAGTCTCGGGTTCGTTTCTAGAGTCGTGGTTCGTTGGTGGAGGCAAAAATATTCAAATGCCCGGTTCGTATCTTGGAAAGTTCGTTAGTAGAGGTTCCACTGTACTAACATTTTAATGATTAAGCGATTAATCACGAAATGTCCTTGTGATTAACGTGATTACATTGTTTAATCGACTGACAGAACTGAAAATAATAAAGTGTGTGGGGTAAGTCCCTCATACTTAGATGTGTGTGTGCAGCAACTTAAAGAGTAAAGACCTTTTTTCCCCCCCTTGTAATACTCACAATAATAATTTAAATGTTTATCCAAGGTTTACAACTAATGTTAAATAAGTTTCTGAAACATCCTGGCTTCAGTTTCAGGGTAATCAGACTCTCACCACTCAAAGCAACAAGAGCCTAGTCTCGTATGCATGGAAATATCTGCCACAGCCTGTGGTTCAGATAACTTCAGTCTTTGAAGATTAGCATCCTCCTAGCAGAACTGTGGAGGCCTACGTCTGCCCAGGGGCCCCCTGTCACTGGGGCTAGCAGACTGCTCATGTTTGGCCAGAGTTATGGTCTCCATGTGTTCAATTTCAAGGATAACCTTATCCTTCAGGGCTACAAGAGCGTGTCACATCGTAACTGGTGTAGGCTTCACGAGTGCTGAGCTGAGCGCATGTGTCCAGGCCTGCCGTCTCCAATCAGGATCTAACCATTGTTCCTGAAGGTCTGTGCCTGCTTCATTCGAGCCTCTGGAGGCTGAAACATGAGATTTGTTTCATGCGAGACTGCCCTACTCACCTCGGGGCGTGATATGCCATACGTCTATGGTTGCTCTTATTCAGAAAGTAGTGGTTACACAGTTTGCACACTTTCACTGAAATGAGGCCTGAGATCACAACCCTCTATTTCCAAAGAGGAAAACACTAGTGAAATATTTTTTAAAGCCATATATATATATATATATATATATATATATATATATATATATATATGTCCTGAGTAGGCCTGTCATAATAACCATATTTTGTGGCTGGTATTTAGCCCCAGAAATAATTGTGATAAATGATATCCCAATGGTGGCACGGTGGTGCAGCAGGTAGTGTGTCACACAGCTCCAGGGTCCTGGAGATTGTGGATTCGAGTCCAGCTCCGGGTGACTGTCTGTGAGGAGTGTGGTGTGTTCTCCCTGTGTCTGTGTGGGTTTCCTCCGGGTGACTGTCTGTGAGGAGTGTGGTGTGTTCTCCCTGTGTCTGTGTGGGTTTCCTCCGGGCGACTGTCTGTGAGGAGCGTGGTGTGTTCTGTGTCTGTGTGGGTTTCCTCCGGGCGACTGTCTGAGGAGTGTGGCGTGTTCTCCCTTTGTCTGCGTGGGTTTCCTCTGGGCGACTGTCTGAGGAGTGTGGTGTGCTCTCCCTGTGTCTGCGTGGGTTTCCTCTGGGTGACTGTCTGAAGAGTGACTGTCACCTGGAGCGGGACTTAGTCACAAAACTCCAGGGACCTGGAGGTTATGGGTTCGAGACACTACCGTGACGCCCGAATAGAAGAAAATGTTTAAATATTTGAAATAAAGAAAATAAATAAAATTAAACCACTGTTTAAATAAAACCACATAACAGCTCCAGATCTGAGAGACCAGAGGGAACCAGAGAACAGAACAGAGCGAGCGGCTAAAACACTGGAGAGGTTCAGTCTTCTGTAAATAAACACACAGTAAACAGTGGACAACACTGAGGTCAACAATCACTGAGTAATGTCCGTATACTGCAGGATAAAACAATAATGTGATTGTGACAGACTCTGTCCTGAGCCCAAAGGAAATTGTGAGGTGGTGAATGCACTGTCCCAGAACCTTTATTCAATGGGAACTATACAGTAACAGGACTCTCTCAGGTTTACGAGTGCCTCTTTAATGAATGCCCTGCTCCACCGTGCAGCTGCGTACACGGAGGCCAAGCCTGACGTTGTCGCTAATGAGATACTGAGACAAAACCAGAGTCAGAACAATCAGAGAGCTCCTGAAAGCCATGTCCTATTCCCTTCAGTGCGCATCCTGGCTCTAGCCTCTTTAATGCCACAACCCGCCTGGATAACTCTGCTGACTCATGAGTAGAGCCTCGACTCGTCTAATTATCCCGTCAAATTGGGTCTGAAAGCCCAGACGCAGCACAGAGGCAAGACGACTCACAATGGGCTTCAGTCAAAACAAAACTGCTGTGATTTTTAGAATGTGAAATCACCTTTAACCTCCGCAATGAAAAACTGTGCACATTAATGTGTGAATCTGGAGTCCACCAACCAACACACTGAAGCAAGACCACCCAAACAACTTTGCGTGTACTGCCTAAGGCCTCTTCCACACAGATACTTTTTAAAAAGAGAGATGCCCATCCAGACGAATAAGAAAATGGCTGCATTATCATGCCAGTCCAGTAGGGGGCCATATTACCTCAAAGAGACATCAAAACACCACCAAGCATGAGAGAAACAGAGGTTCAATCCCAAATCACTCCATACTTCCTATATAGTGCGCTACACAAGTCATAAAACTACAGTGAGGGGGAATAAAGGAACAGCACTGTCTCCTCCCTCAACATCCAGGGCTGAAGTGACCCTGAGCAAGACACCCAACCGCTCGTCCTCCACTGGGACAGGCCCTAGTGCACAGTGCCTTACAGCAGGATTAAATTTCACCCTATGCTCAAGAACTACTTGCTGTTATGTAATCACCCTTCAAGTCTCAATCGGGGGGGGGGGATGAGAGTGGGTGTGGTGCACTTTCAGTGGGGAGGGGGGACAGTAGGTTTGAGTTGTGACACAGTGGGCACAGACGAATGTCCCTGACCAGTGCTGCTGCTCTGTCTGAGACATGGCGGCAGCGCTAATGGTTGTGGTTTCAAAATGGAAAAGGAGATGCATATATTTTATGTGGATTACAAAACAAACGAGTGTCACACTACACCCCAGTGTTCTGTCGAGTGCAAGTGCTGCTTTGTAGAAATGTGTAACTAGGTATAGCCGCCTAAATAAAACAGTAAGGATGATATTTCGGAAAGCTAAAAGAGGAATATAAGCAGGAGATATGCACAGGTCTAAACCTCAGTACGAGGGGAAAGATATGGTAATTAAAGGTAATTCCAGTCATAAAAATTGTTTATAAAAGTTATCATTTTCCCCACATTAGTTCCAGCAGGTACAGTTTCTGAACGTTGAAGGACATTACAGTAAACTCCGATTGGGTAATGCATCAGAGGAGAACAGATTTACCAAAAAACACCACATGGGAACATTCAGAACTGTGGGTCTGAGCCTTCGCAGAGCTGCTGTAGAATAGGTATCAATAGGTAGCACAACTTGTCATAACTCTGCAGCTCCTACAGACAGTGTACAGCCTCAGACACTGAGTCCCACCATAGCCCACTCTCAGCTGTACCATTTTCTATGTGACCGGAGGCGATGGGGACATGCACAGCATTGTTAGTATTAAGTATCCTAAGCCACTGTTCAGATCTCAGTACAGTAATCCCTCGCTACTTCGTGGTTCATCTTCCGCAGATTCGCGGGTTTTTTCAAGGGGGCTTATGGCCGCTATATCGCGGATACTGAGGGAAAATCTAGGAAAACTCTCAAAGCTGACTAGCCAAAATATTTCATTAAATGCATTAATTTCATAAAATTCTTCTATATTTTTGCTATTAGCCCATTCTCAGCAAAGAAGAGCGCACACATCTTTATGATTTCATTTTCAAATCCTTTTCCTCTTCTTTTTAGTTCATTTATTATTCTACATGTTATTAATCTGAATAATGTAGTGGACCCTGTGCATCCTCTTGGTAGCAGACGACATGCATCATACTGCACAGTAACGTCTTGCTGACAGTGTGTTGTAAGATGACCTGTGATTGGGGCAATTGGAGAGACGACGAATGTGATTGGTGCATAGATTAAAGCTTTCATCTGCCCCTTTTTGTCTCTCTATTGTTCACGTCCACATCCGAGTGAAATGTACTGACTAAATCACAGCTTAGGAATGACTCTATTAAAGAAACTGGTAGAATATCACATGTAGTTCCAGCTGAAAAACATTAGAGAAGTCCAAATACTTGTTAAATACATAAAATATATATATATTTCTTCTACTTCATGGAAATTCATGGGTGTTCTTGGAACGCATCCCCCACGAAAAACGAGCGATCACTGTACATTACCAAAGAAAAAGAGACTAAGCACCACTGCTAGTGCACTACTGTGTGTGGTGTCCATACTGAAATATTTTGTCAGGCCCCGCTGCTTTCTGATTGGACGCCAGGTCTGTAGTGGAGCAGGATAAGCAGTACAGAGTTATCCCTGGATAAGTCCAGCCATCTCAGCGGGGACTCGGAGAGAAGCCTCTGATAGCATTGGATAGCACTAAAGACACGGTGAAGGTGCAGTTAGGCTCATACAGCCCCATGGCTGGTAGCAGCTGACATGGCACGCAGACAAGTCTGGGGCAAACATGTGATTAAGCGGAGTCTAAAACGGGCTGCTGTCCTGCAGGGTTTGTACAGTCCCTGGCAGAATAAAAGTGCTGAGCTCGCTCCACGAGACGAGTGTTCATAACACTCAGACTATTGAGAACTGTGACCCTGAGGTTTTCTACAGCCACAGTAACAGCTCATCACCATCATCACCCTCCCACACTCTGACCACGGTGCCAGAGACGGCAGCAACAAAAATAACCCAGTGTTATGACAGGAAGACAACACTACAACTGATCAGCGGTGGACCAAGGGCACGAATCGTGTTCTTGAGTTTCAGTACAGACACCCGTGTCAAATATTACTCCCTACGTTTAGATTTTCACACGAATAAAAGCTCTAAAGTCTTCAAAATGTCCTTAAGTGTCAAAAGTATCATGATTTATTACAGAGCTAATGTCCTATTATCATTTTTGTAACAAGACTCTTGGGTAATTGAGGTATTTTTTTTATCTAAAATGAGTCGGAGTCACTCTCGGTTCACTGATATTTCATTACAACGTCATGTTTTAGTCTGACACTGATTTATTAAAGTATCAAAGCATAAAACACTGAAGGCAAACTTTGTCCATCAGGTTCAACCCAAACACTGAAATTACATTTTTAAAAAAGCCATTCAAGTTTAAGATTTATTGGCACCTTAGTTAAAAATCTTTTTTAATTCAATAAAATAAACCTGTGGCAGGTTTGGATTTTCTTTTACAAACACACACCTGCCGGCACTTGACGCTGAACTGGAGAGCACCGTCTGGGCCGACTCTCTTTAACAAAGTGCGTGCTGTAACGTGATTGGTGCAATTATGCGCTTCTTTCGTTGTGACATGCAAGTTTTTAACACACGCATAACACAAAAGTAACGACAGATTTCTCATAGTGTAGTGGATATTTGATTAGAAATGTAGTGAAGTTAAAGTAAAAAGGCGCCCAAAATGTAACTACTCCAGTAGATACACAGAAAAACCTCTTAAGTACAGTAACAAATTACGTTAATTTGTTACTGTCCACCACTGCTACTGACGTACAGTGAACTTTCATTTATGTTTATTACTTTGCGTAGATTTAATTTAAATTGTTAATTTTAAAGAAAATTTAAGCTCGGACCATATGCATACGATTTTAGCTTCCAACCGACTGTGGGCAAACAATAACGTGAAAAATGTTAGTGACATTTCTTTAGCTGATTGGTTTTAAGCTTTAAAAAATAAATAAATAAATAAAAAATGTAGCTAAGAATTTATGTTATTGTTCGCCTACAGTTGGTTGGAAGCTAAAATCTTATGCAAATAAATGCAATATTCCTTTATAACGTTAATGTAGTGTAACGTAACTTTTGTATTTTATAAGTGTGTACATCCGCATTGGTATCGTCATAATACCGTAATAAACTCGTCTGTTTTTTCCAGTTAAGCTGTGTACATACTCTACTTGTATATTTTAATTTTTCCTATTTTTGTATTTAACACAATGAGGGACTAATCACCGAGATTTTTTCCACTCACTTGACCTTGTGTTATATAATGTGACACTAAACCTCATGTGATCTTGGTGTTGGCCCAGATTTCCCATAAATTTCCCTAAACAATGAATCACAGCTGCATCTAAGATTTTATCTTCTGACTCAGAGCTAATTCCAGGAAACGACGACGAGCAGCTTCACTGCAGAGGATCATATATAACCGCCATAAACCAAACTCAGAGTCCCCTTCTCAGTGTGCGAGCCGTGGCACAGCGAGGCTATATATAGATCACATGCGACGCCCATCAGCAGGCAGAAATTCCTAAAGTCCGGTGGTCCCCTTGGCCCTGTGGCCCCTCATCTCGCCATCCGCCACACACATCGGGCCCTAACAATCCACTTCTGAATGGACGACCTCTTTAGCCCGTGGCTCCCGACTGGGATGAAGACGGGGATGTGCCAAGTGTTTCCCCAATAAAAACAGGCGCTTTAATTGTGTGCCCGGAGCAGAGGAGAGGCCATTCAGCCCAACAGCGGATCATTGTCTGTTTGGGGACGGCCACCGAGTGTCCACAGAGGATGACATCATACACTTTAATTGAACAAATCAATTCGGGACAAGCGCCACTGTACTTTCGCTCTTTTGGCCACGCTGCCCAGAGAACCCCACACACACTGACGGAAAAATGAGTCCTATTTCAGCTTCAGACTTCATCTTTCGCTCACTGTTTTCTGTAAAACAAAGAAAAGGAACTCCTACAAGCATAAAAATGAGTGGAATAATTAGTGGAAACATCAGCAGGAATGTTCAGGTCTTTCCACACCTCTGAAGCCACTGGTTGAAATATACTTTAAAAAGGAGCCATACCTCATCTGTGTCCTGCTTTGGTCAAAGCCCCACAGCAGTGTTCTCCCCCTGTGTAAACAGCCCTGTTCAGAACGCCCGCTTCCAGCACCTGTTCCTTTAAATGATAATGAGCCGCTCGCTGTTCACCCCGACACCGAGTGCACAGCAGTGAGGAGCGAGGAGCAGAATCTCTGGTTTTTAGCTGTTTTCGCTCTGTTCTCTTCTCTGTACTGGTTTTCTCTGTTTCTCTCAGATAAACGCAGGGCCAGCGCTGTGATTGGACAGACTCAGACGTGGGGGCGGGGCGATTTTAAAGTCTCTGCAGTTGACGTCTCGATTTATCCTGTGTTTTCAGAAAACAGACTGTTTCACTGTGTGTGGGTTGGTGGCCTCCAGAGTCACACATTAACGTGAACATGCAGCAAACAATATTTATTTTCTTTAATATCTTCCTTTATACCCTTGTGTCTCATATGTCTTTAAGTTGGAAAGAGGGCCTCGCGTATACTGCAGCATCACATTTTTAAAAAAAGCAATAAAAACTTCAGACGTGATTGAAAGACAATCCGGTTTGCAGATTTGTTTAACTAATGATACTGCAGAGTCCAACAGGGCACGTAATGACAGGCCGCAGTGTGTTAAATGCAGTCTGTGTTCTCATAAAGATGATGACATGGAATTAAGCCGAAGACTATTTTCAAGCACACCAGTTTATCTTGCTTGGCAAGCGCGTCCGTCAGCGAGCTCCAGGAGAACGGCGAACGCTCACTCAACACCCAGCTGAAAGGTAAAAGTGTGCTTCCTGAGAAAGAGGGCAATAAAACAGAAACAAAGCTTTCATTTCATAAACAACCTGGAAGCAGCACTGATGCCAGGGACGTGGCGTATCTCTCTGGCCTCGAGTTTCCGTTCAGTCCACAGCCACACCGTCTCAGGCCTGAGATCAGCTGAACAGGCGAGAGCTGGGGTGTCTGGGAAAAGAGCAGGGCTCTAAAAGTGGGGCAGTCTGAAGCAGGAGAATGAGGCCAGAGAAGACAGTTCTCAGATCTAAGACGTGACTCGCCGCTCTGTACAGTACAACATCCTGTCCTGAAGTGGGCTTCATAATGAGGCTTCGCTGGACAGGAGCCAAGTTCTGCCAGCGTTCAGTGTTCACTACACTCCTTCGTTTGGGATCTCTCTCTCTGGACAACATTAGTGATCTCTCAAAGCAAAATCTTTCGCTCGTGTTTGATGTTAAACATGGATAAAAAGCAGATACAGATTTTCTCTTTCCCAAGTGCCCTCTCTCCCTCCCTCCCTCTCTTTCAGTGCCCCACTTTGTTCAAGGTCCGTGCTCCAGTCGAGAGTGTGCAGCCTGAACACTTGGAGTCAGCATGACCTACATGAGTCCAGCCCTCGTTCCCACAGATGAGCCACTTTTCAACCAGCCACACATCGTCTGCTGTGATTTAAAGACCAGGAAAAGCCAAATCAGCAAAATCCCATTCATTTCAACAGAATTCACTCATTCACGTGACAAGGCACTCAATTATTATTATATTTTCCAGAATGTCCCCTTTAAACAACAGTGAAGCGACATTTTATTAAAGTATTAGCATGCTAGGTTCCCGGCGGCGGCTAACATCAAAACCCCCAGCTTTAAATCGTCTAAACCCAAACTCACACGTACTTTTGGACACAGTATTATCCCCAAGAACAAACCAAACCCATCACAGTCGTCTTCAGTGCTTTTTCCTGATGGAGCTCATAACAAACGCCCAATACATTCTTCACCCACCGTTTTCACACTACTTCATTTTTAGATAATTGTCCTTTTTAACACTACACAACAGTCACCACAAAATGACAAAAGTTCATTTGGAACTACACTTATATGTAACACAAAGACGTATTTGGAACATTCTGTTTCGTGAAAATGTCTTCAGATCGCATTATATTTCACCTCCGCCCACCCCCCACCGCACGGCACAGCCCCAGTCTGAATTCCAGCTTCCTTGCTGAATGCGTCTGAGCCCTGTGAGGTCGGCTAATCCCTCAGCGCTGAACAAACCTGGCTGCACCTGTGCTTCAGAATAGAAAGCAGTCCAAACTATTCATTAACATTTGACATGTGACAGCGGTGTGTCTCCTAGCACCCGCCCACTGAACGAAGGCCTTACTTTCCTCGAGACGGAGCTGCTGACTAAGTTCCAGCTTCCCTCGCCGTCCTCAGAACAGCAGACAAGACCAGAACTGTGTTTTCTACATATGCCCATACACTTTACAAAGAGTACCATGTTAAACAGGCTACACTTAAAGGTTTAACATCTGTAAACATCTTAAAAGATCATTAATAATCATTTTTAAAACAGAGACAGACCCCTGAGCCATTAACGAGCACCACACTGTCAGTGTCTAAAAAGACATTCCAGGTCCCAGTCGTGTGCGAGACGATGAGTTGTTGTCCTGTAGGACACTTGTTAAGTTTGTCCACGTGTTTAAGTCTCATTTTCATGGCATGGCTCTTTGTTCAGTCTTTCTGTGGAAGCCATGGCCTGGTGATGAGGAACTGGGCTTGTAACCAGAAGGATCCCCAGAGCCGGCAGGTCATGACTGAAGTGCCATTGAGCAAGGCACCTAACCCCCAAGTGCTCCCCAGGCGCCGTGGCTAGGGCTGCCCACTGCCCCCTAGTGTTCACTAGTGTGTAAATGTGTTTCACTGCACGGATTGGGCTAAATGCAGAGAACAAATTCCTCTGTGTGCAGCACAGGGGCCAATAAAGTGATTCTAATAGTTTTATAAAGAACCGAGGGGCGTTAGATCTCTCTAACAGAGGGAGAGACTTTGAAATAGCTTCTCGAGTAACCCTTACTGGATCGTGAAGTTGATCCGAGTTTGAATACTGACACAGAACAATCAAGTCCTCGTGCGCATCCCTAATAAGATGAGTCAGATGTGGTTTACACCAGTCCAGCACCAGTCTCCCTCACCTGTTCAGAATAACGACGCACGGTCTGTTCATAACCGTGCTCCTCTGTCGTTGTGGTTAATCAACCCTCACAGATGCCCGAATATGACGATCGTCCCCGGTCGAGATACTGATTCTGCTTTAGCTTTAGATTTGATTGAATGCACAGGCATTACTTTGGATCATTTTATGCATCGCCAAACTTCTGACCTGCAGGAGTAGATCGGCTCGGCCCGAGATAGGAGCCGACGCTGCAGTCTAAGTGGCGCGGCCGGCCCGGAGTTGGGCTATTTCCAGACACTTACCTCACCCCGGAGTAAACAGGCAGCACCACAGTAAAGCGAGGCAAGATGCTATTACAGATATTGCTCATCCCTTTATTCCTGCCCCACTCCTTTACTGCCAGCGCCAGAGTGAGGTCAGTGAAAGCTTTAAATGGATTAAAACCCACGCACACAGGAAGTTGTGTGCCCTAAGGTGGAGGTGCAGGAAAGCATGGGAATAGGGCGTGGAGAAGGCAAAGGAGGCATGACGAGGTGATTTCCCTTCTGGAGGAATGTGGGGGTGGAGGGAAGAAGAGTGAGGAACAACACAATGAAGAAGAGTGGGCACCACAGGCCTGTCATCCCGGAAACATGTGTGAAAGGGTGATTTAGTGATAAAGATAAATTATGGAACCCAGAGTGTCGATGTAATGGGGTCCACAAATAAAATCCAAACCGATTCTGAAAACAAGAAGCACTTCACATCGGCACCGAAATCCCACGATTAAGTATCGACTGATGTCAAGATTAAAAAGAGAAGCCTAAGGGCCCCAAAGTGCGCTTTGACATCACACCTCGAATAAACAAACTTTTTAATTCACAGACATGGTCCAGACTAGTGCTAGACGATGTGACCAAAATGTATGTCGTGATATATTTCTTAATTTGGGTTGATACAATATTCTAAAAATAAAATGAGACAACCATCAAACAAAAACCCATTGGCTTTGTCAAAATGTATGTTTTTAAACTATATTTTAAAGCGAGTGCAGGTTAGTGTCGCAGTCGCACAGCTCCAGGGACCTGGAGGTTGTGGGTTCGATTCCCACTCCAGGTGACTGTCTGTGAGGAGTGTGGTGTGTTCTCCCTGTGTCTGCGTGGGTTTCCTCCGGGTGACTGTCTGTGAGGAGTGTGGTGTGTTCTCCCTGTGTCTGCGTGGGTTTCCTCCGGGTGACTGTGAGGAGTGTGGGTTTCCTCCGGGTGACTGTCTGTGAGGAGTGTGGTGTGTTCTCCCTGTGTCTGCGTGGGTTTCCTCCGGGTGACTGTCTGTGAGGAGTGTGGTGTGTTCTCCCTGTGTCTGCGTGGGTTTCCTCCGGTTTCCTCCCACAGTCCAAAAACACATGTTGGTAGGTGGATTGGTGACTTAAGTGTCCGTAGGTGTGAGTGAATGTGTGTGTCTGTGTTGCCCTGTGAAGGACTGGCGCACCCTCCAGGGTGTATTCCTGCCTTGCGCCCAATGATTCCAGGTAGGCTCTGGACCCACCGCGACTCTGAACTGGATAAGGGTTACAGACAATGAATGAATGAATGAAGTGGGTGTTTGTGTTTGCCCGGAGGAGCTGTATGTGTAGAGGACTTTGAGGGGTTACTGCGCCTGTGTGAAAGGGTGTCAAGACTCAGGGACCATCCTCATCCAACCATCATCACTATCACAGCTTCCAGCAAAGGATTAACTTATAAAACATTGTTAGGACTTTGATCACACCGAGGACACTTATGCTTGTGTTTATATTGAGACCCTCTGCTGTTCATGAGTCTCATTGAGTTAAACTGGTCTGGTTTAAAAGGGGTTAAACTGGTCGCTCTGAAAATCACAACACATGGCCCTCCCCACATCACGTGCACGGTGGGGGGTTTAAAGAAAGGGCAGCAAATAAAGGCAGTGCATCTGCGCAGCCGTGTACAGCTCTGGGACGCTCTACAGCTCGCGTGCCTCTCGTGTGGGGGGGCTGCCAGGGAACAGGGGCCCTGTCAGAAAAAAGCCTGCAGCTCGGAAAATTCAATAAACACCACATTTCACTTCTCAGCGAGAGAGGGTGCAGCCAGGAGGACATCTGTTGTCTCAAACTACGTCTGTCTGTATGTAAAAAGGCACAGGGGGAGACGCAGGCAGAGACAGCACACGGTGCGGGGGAAATGTGTCTAGAAGGGATACAGGAGATTACAGGAAGCTACATTTCTTTACACACGGCTACAGTATCACAGTGGGGAGTTTCAAGTGGCAAAACCTTACTTTAAAGAGTAATTTTCACTAAAAATAGACAAATAAAAGCGCAGCTACACATTGAAAAAGAACAGCAACCAAGTCTGTGTCCATGATTGATATTGAACGATGTCTAATCAATATCCAGTGAATGATACTGTGCAGGTAATAAACCTCATTTATGATCGTCTCTCCCTCTCTTTCCTACTGTACGCTGATTTACGTCCTGGTGCTCAGGTGTTCACCAGCTCTGACACAGGACCTGCGTGTGAAGGTGTCACACGTTTGCCGTTGTACCGCTCCCTGTCTGCATTCCAGACTGCGCCAGACATGTGAAACGCATGCATCTCTTCATACGAGAGGAATCCCAGCTATTCACACACGTCTCACGTGCAAACGAGGGCAACCACGCGGTTGATATTAGCAGGAAGGGGGCGCTCCAATGACTTTGTTGGTTCTGGCTCTGCACCGCGACACTGGGGTGCTACACAGAGTTGGGGCTGGTGTCAGAGGCCTGCTGGGACACATCCATGGGACAAAACTAAATCAAACATGGGGGATTACAGCAACTCAATCAAATGTGAGGCGGATGTTACAGTAATGATGACTGTTACAGTAAGAGAGCAGAGCTCCATGTGGAGATGATTATGAAGGAGGGAGGGGGGTGAGTTTTGGAAATACAGCAGGGCTGAATATGATGATGGGGTGGAAACTGTTACACACATTCTGGGGAAGGGACACAGACGGGGGCTCGTCAACATGTGCGACCGCATTTTTACTTAATTTCCAGTCAACGCAGCTTCATTTCTGGGCATCAGGGGAAAACCGGAAACACCCCTAACAGGAAATTACACAGAAGCTTTTACATAGAAATTAAACAGAAATTCCAGCGCATGCATCGCTTTTCCACCTTTCAGGTCTTCAGCTTCCTGCAGGAAAACATTTCAACACCTGTTTCAGAGGATCCAAGTCGTCTCAATGTATTCAGCATCTATCTCTATGCTCCAACTCCGTCTGTCACCGTGATATCATTGATTTAACCTTCAGTAGACGGACATTACTCTGTGTACAACACTGAGGTCAGCGACAGTCAGTGTTTACAGAAGAATAAACATCTCCAGTGTTTTCGCCACTCGCTCGGTTCTGGAGCAATGGTTCTTTATGTGTTTAGCTAATTTAGGGCATTTAAACAATCGTATATTCCAGTGTCTGATTATTCTTAATCACTGTATTTGCTAAATTTGGATCGCTCATTTAAGGACTAATTTAATTAGTGTTTTATCAATTAAAAATCAATTATTAAACGTGTACATTCTCCCGCTCTTGGCTTTTACTGTAACTGGTGTCGTATTAAAATTAACAACCTATAAATGAAGCACTAATGCTCTGTTCTCAATAAATCACCTAAAAACCAAACATCATTACAATATTACCCCCAAGAACAGATCAACCCCATCACGTTACTTTCATATCGTCAGTGTCCAAATGTAAACCTGTATCTGTTTGTGGGTGTTTACTACAGCAGCTGTCCTCCACACTGTGTTCAATTCGTAATGAATGGACCAATAGAAACACTCCAAAATTACTTTACTCTGAATATAATAGTTTTACATTAACCTCCACTGAAAGTTAAGGTTTCTCCTTTTGGAAACAGACAGCAACAATATATTTAACTGTGTTTCGTATTTAGAGTAGGGTTCTACCTGAATAATTACAAACAGCAAAGATAAGTCAGTGTTACATGGAAAGGTGGACACACACACACGTGGGGTCCATGTGATTGGTCGTTTTGCAAAAACATCAAATGAGTTTAGCTCACTATTGATGACTGTTTAGCTATTTTCTCTTTTATTAATTGTTCAAACTTCTACTTTGGAGTGTCTCCACTGTCTAAGAACCTCCAGCGTAAACCGACTGTAGAGCAGCACATAGGGAGGAAACACACAAACACAATCATAACTGACCATGAAGACCACAGACTCCACACACACACACACACACACACATCAATGCAGACATTAGCAGAAATCTGTGGCCCATCTCTCTGAGCTGTGATGAGTGTTTTGTTGTGTGTCACGCGCAGAGTGTGGAACAGCGCTACCCTCAGGGAACGGGCTTTGAACACAGTCCTTGGACAAAAGTTCAGACTGTTTCCGCTCTGGACTCGGCTTCAAAAGACGCCTGTAACATTCTGTACACTTCGCAAACATGATTCACACAGAGCTGAAATGTTCAAAGACAGAAACGAACATCACTTTTCCTTCACAAACATCTGCGTCAAAAAACACGGGTCCTGCGCTGTGATTGGGCAGACACTGACGAAGGGGTGGGGTAATTCTAACGTCTCTTTATCCCATGTTTTCTGACAGAGGGGGTCTTGTTTCACAGTGTGTGAGTTGGTGGGCTCCAGATTCATACTTTAATGTGAATGTGCTCTGTGCAAGTTACTTCAATGTCTCCTTTAAGACCTGTCAGTCTCGATACGGTGTAAATATCCTGTGATATCACTAACTATGAGATCAATCTCTTTACATTTACCCCATTTGGCAGATGCTCTTTCACACAGACAACAGGCAGTGATAGGAATCCTGACATAGGACCCTCGATGTTGCCACTTAAACAGGAAATCTAAAGGCACTTTTCCCCTGCATGGTTTCGGCTCAACGCTCTTCCCTGGTCCCTTCACCACTCCCACAGCTCCTCCCCAAATTGTATCCAGTGTCGTCTCAAACCCCATCTTTAAGGGGAACAGCGGGCTTTATAAACCACAACAATGGCGGCGGTAACGTTGAGCGGTGTTTACTCATGGTGTATTGGCGTGTTGTTGTTGTTTGGGACTGAACACAGCTCCGTCATCAGTTCAGACAGATCAGTAGAGTTTGTTCCTTCCTTGTTGCAGCGTCCAGCTCTCGCTGGATTCTTTCGTCGGCCACCGATCCAAGGAGCGTTCGAACCTCTTCAAAAGACCACGGCGTCATTTTACGAGCTGCCGTCGTGAGTCGGATAAAAACAAACGTGATCTCTGCTGCAGCTGGAGATTTTACAGATGGAGAGTTGGTGCTGGTCGTCTGCGTTGCGTGGCGTAGAGTGACGACTCTCTCTGGACGATCAGCGCTCTGCAAGGTTTACACGCCACGGTTTAGTCCCTACTCGACTCGCTCTGAACCACGAGAGAACAGCCACTAAACAAGAACCCGCTTCCAGAACCAGGACCAGATTTACCTGGTGGAGGAGCGGAAAAAACAAGCCTCTGCGCGTCCATGCAGTGGAAAAGTGCCATAACCCTGGTGTACTGCGCAGACAGCAGCGGCGTTACCCACAACACTGCACCAAAGATGACAGTTAAACAGACCAATCACACGACATCATCATTTTGTCTTGAAAGCAAAGCACAGCAGAAGAAAGACAGAGGAATGGGGGCTTACATATTTGCCTGAGGGTTGAGTTGGAGGTAAGGAGCCAGGGCTGAGCGTGGGGGAGCCGGCCGGACTGCATAGCTCTGGGAAGGGGTTGGGGATGGCCGGGAGGGAGGATGTTCGATACTGCTGCTCTTCTTCCTGCAGCCTCCTGAGAGAGAGAGAGAGAATAAATAAGCAAATAAACTAAAATAAAAGCAGCATCCTTTTCCTTCCACTGGTGAACACTTCTGCATTAAGAGTGTGTGTGTGTGCGTGTAAACGACCACAGCGTGTGTTTGAAACAGAGGGTGTGCTGCACAGATCAAACACCCACATCTTCAAATTACCCTCCAGCTCTTCCACAGAGTACAACATTAGGCCTCAAAAGAGCCTGACAATGAAGAGCTCTATCCCACGTTGTACATTAGAAAAGACAATGAGCTGTTTACACTCAGTTTCTCCGTCTCTCGTTACAGCACAAAGCGTGATTAGTTCGAGTTTGGAGACTGTGCAGTGAGGCTTTAACCACACTCCTGACCCCCCTCGGTCCTAATCTCTTCCTGAACTGGACACGGAAACAGCCGAGGCAAGAAACCTCCTCCCACTGACACCGTCCAAAACCCTGGAGCCAGAAGTGTTCAGACTCAGGGCTCGGAAACATTTGAACAACAACAAAAAAAAAAAAGTGCTGAAAACAAAAATGCAGTGTTTTTTTTTTTTTTTTTAATCTGAAAATCTTTTTTTGTTCAGTTCACTCATTTATTACTAACGCTTTTTGACCATCTACAAAACATTTTTATATGATAATGTGTAAGGTACTGTTTTAATATGAGAGAGAGAGAGAGAGAAAGGAGAGAGATAAGAGGAGAGAGAGGGAAAGAGGAGAGAGAGGAGAGAAAGGAGAGAGAGATAAGAGGAGAAATAGGGAGAAGAGAGGGAGATATTTAGGGCTCTAAGTTTAGTCACTGATAGTGTTTCTGTGCTTTGCTCTGGCGCCATATGGGGTGTTTTTGGAGGCTGGTCTTAGAGAGAAGGACCTTTTGAAGTGGGAAGAGAGAGAGACACACACTTCAGAGCAGATTTGCCTGTATGACGCAGAGGTCAGTGTGTGTGTAGGTTCACTTTAAGGTTAACATTCAGACATGGCACACACAGAGGAGAGGTGTGTCCCACAGAGGTCACGGCTTAGTTTGAATGTGAACCTCTGAGTGAACCCATAAAAAGCAGCTCTACCTCAGCTCATTACCCTTACTCTAACACTCAAGCCTGCCCTGACCCACAGCTCTGAGCTGCGTACACACACCTGAATATGGTACCATTCGGGACACAGTCGTCCAGACTAGGACCTGTATACGGCATAATCACATGAGCAAATACATAAAAACCAGACAAACACATTCATCAAACGTCTGGGAACATTAATATGCATTAAACCCAGAGAGAATTAACATAGCGCCCTCTCAGTGCACACCATAAAGACCCTGAGCCTTGGTTACAGCGTGTTTTGGGTCTCAGATGTTGGGAGAATGTTCTGTAAATCTCCGGGTTCAGGGTCCTAGTGCCCTTTGCTCAGGGCTTGTGTTTGTGTGAAAGCTGATAACAGCTGTAACTCTGGAGAGATGTAGGGCCTGTGCACTGGTTTGAGACGATGAATATTTAATATTAATATTTAAAATAGGTTTTAATAGAAATGAATACAGAGAGTGGGAATGTAAGTCTGTAATTATTTGTCACTGTACAATGAAATGTAGACAGACAAGTGTGACATGTCTATAACGTTAAATCAGCTGTTATCTTTCTGTATTTTCTAAATCTACACTGGCATCGCCGCTGATGACGAGGAGGAGGTCATATTTATTACTTCGTTACCACAACGTAACATTGCTTTTTTCAATAACATCATTAAAACCGACCACAGCCGTGACCTTATCATCATCATCAGGGACTGTTCGTGTGACATCTGAGTAATTCTGACGTCACAGGACGGGGAGCAGTGTGTCAGGGCTCGGTGCCGCTCCACCCCCGTGACCCGTGGAGGTCCCTCTTAAGCTACGTGTGTATTCATGCAGCGCAGCAGCGGACGAGAGGGACACCTCCATGGACTCTCAGTGCAGGCAGACTGCTTGTAAACAGCAAGAGTTAATACAACCTTAACACATGTATTCATTATGTCCATAAAGAGACGCTGATAAAGCAAACGGTTCGTTATCCTCCACATTATAAACACGCTGTAGTGTATGGATCTGGTTCTGGATTCTGAGAGACTTCAGCTCTCTGCAGTGTGTGTGAGAGAGCGCCTGCGGTTTGAGGAAAGAATGAAAACTTTCTAAAAGTAGACGCACTGTTATTAGGACTGAGTTTGTTTTGGAAAAAGCCAAGAGGCATGAAATTCTTCTCGGAGGTCAAGTGCAGTTTTCCCCAGCTAAGATGTATCATATGTTCAGTGTGTGTATGTGTGTGTGTGTGTGAGAGAGAGAGAGATAGAGAGATAGAGAGACAGAGAGAGAGAGAGCGCAACAGAGACACAGATACAGAGACAGAGAGAGAGAGAGATAGTTACCTCACAGCGAGGATGTGCATGGGCTGGGAGCGGCGCAGTCTCTGGCGCGGGGATGTGGGCTGGGCACGCGTATGACTGTGTGAAGGCGTGAGCTCGCTGGACCGATGAGGCTGGCCGTTGCGCAGCAGGGGGGCAGTCTCGCTCTGGACGCTGCAGGTGGAGTAAAGACTCTCAAACGAAGAGTTCATATCATTCACCAGTGCCTCCAGGTCCACGTCATCCTCTGAGAGAGAGAGAGAGAGAGAGAGAGAGAAAGAGAGAGAGAGAAAGAGAGAGAGAGAGAGAAAGAAAGAAAGAGAGAGAGAAAGAGAGAGAGAGAGAGAGAAAGAGACCATGCATCATACTGTATTTTAGGAGATAAGAGACGTTTTAAAAGACTTTTCAGCTGTTTATGATGGACCAGGGGTCACAGCATCCGTTTTTGTGTGAAATGTATCTGGCGCCCCCAGCTGGCTGAACACCACGGCTATAATGAGGAACGTGTGAAACCCAGCCGCACATCATTGACAGACTGCTTCATTCCAAATCAACTTTAAAAACACAAACCCTGCAATTTTTGCAAATAATGAAACAGTAATTGTTTATCAAGAGCAGCTAGGGGGCGCTGCAGGGACGGTCCGCGCCACACTGCTGCAGAGGCTCGGGGTCCTGGGTGGGACCCGCTTCATGGGTCATTGTCTGTGAGTGTAGTGTTCTCCCTGTGTTAGTGTGGGTTTCCCCTGGATCCACAGGTGTGTGTGAAACTGTCCACAGGTGTGTGTGTGTGAGGCAGGGTGAGAGTGTGGTGTTTGTCCATGGCATGAGTGACAGGCTGAGCATGTGGTGTTTTTTTCTAAGTCTAAACAGTCTCTCATTTCATTTCTACATTCGTCCACTAGAGGTCGCCACAGATTTAGATTAATCAGGAATATTCCCTCGATCAAGTGCACAGCAGAAAAAAACAAACTCAAACATTTCAAAACAGAGTTACCAGCCACGGGACACTAACACACACGGCCAGGCCCCTTGCCCTCGCCTCAAATATCTGCTGATTAATTTGGGCTTAGCCTTTTGTCCCGAGGTCAGTCGGTCTACAGCAGCTCTAAACCCTCCAGTCTGCTCGGCCCGAGATGGTCTGAGGTGCGCTCGGAGAAAGCGGATGAGGAGAATGGATAATGTGAATGGGTATTTTGGGTGCACTGGGCCCTAAATGTTATTGACCTGCTCTGTCTCGGAGCGACCAGGCGCCTCACAGACCTCTTCCTGAAAATGTGTCAGCTAACCTCATCACTGCTGACTAATCCTGCACCAATAATAGAGCCCAGTAATCCCCTTCACTGCTTATAGATCCTCGAGAGCTAAGACACAAACACACACCCCCCTGCAAGCATACACAGAGGGCTGTATTCAATATACAACTAATATCCATTTTCATTTGTTCATTAAGTTTGTTGTTTAAATAAAGTAAAAAAAAAAAAATACTATAAAAGTATTTCACGCCTTTCTTTCCTTTACTCAACACATCCTTCCTGCTCCTCCACCAGGTGAATCAGGTCCTGGTTCTGTAAGCGGGTTCTTGTTTAGTGGCTGTTCTCTCGTGGTTCAGAGCGAGTCGAGTAGGGACTAAACCGTGGCGTGTAAACCTTGCAGAGCGCTGATCGTCCAGAGAGAGTCGTCACTCTACGCCACGCAACGCAGACGACCAGCACCAACTCTCCATCTGTAAAATCTCCAGCTGCAGCAGAGATCACGTTTGTTTTTATCCAACTCACGACGGCAGCTCGTAAAATGACGCCGTGGTCTTTTGAAGAGGTTCAAATGCTCCTTGGATCGGTGTCTGACGAAAGAATCCAGCGAGAGCTGGACACTGCAACAAGGAAGGAACAAACTCTACTGATCTGTCTGAACTGATGACGGAGCTGTGTTCAGTTCCAAACAACAACACCCGAGTTCACTAAAACGTGTTCCCAATAAGATCAGCTTTAACAGAACATAACCGTCTAACATGTGCCCTCTGTCACCAACAAGAACCTCCTCAGAAGTGTTCAGATAACTGATCATGCCTCCTGACCACATGACCTCCTGACCTCCTGTATCCTGTGAGGGGCACTGTTCCGGAAACGAAAACCTCTAATGACATCAGTCCTCGCCATAACAGCTACGCACCACATCAGCTGCAGAACGTCTAGAAATGGGTAATGTTTCCCCGAAAAGGCAGGAGCTCTTTAGTCTCACAGCTGGAGGCCTCTGATTAATGATGAATTATTCCTGCACAAATTCCCATAACAGCAGCTTCATGACGGAGAAAAGCGCCACAGACTGGAGCACAGTGGACAAGGTCAACATCTGAGGCTGATGGATCATCATTCAACAACAGCCACAACAACATCCATAAAAAGCACAACAGCAACAGCCACAAAAACAGCCACAACTGCCATAAAAAAAAAAAAAATCCACAACATCAACACCGGTCACAAAAACAGTCACAAAAACCACTATATCAACAGCCACAACAAAAAACAAACTACAACAGCCACAACTACTGCCACAAAAACCACAACAACAAATACATCAACAGCCACAACAAAAACCACAACAGCCGCAAAACAAACAGTTACAAAAACCACAACAAAAAACAGCCACAAAAACAAATGCAACACCCACAACAAAAACCACAGCTACAACAACCGCAACAAAATCAACCACAACAAGAACACCAGCCACAAAAACAACCACCACAACAACAGTTTGTCAGGGTCAGCAGTAAGAGCAGTGGATTTCATTTTTTTTTAATCACATTTAAAACATTTCAGTGTTCACTGAAGGTCTGGATGTTGAACTTTTTTGAATAATTATTATTATTATTTTTTTTTTTTTAACTGAAATCAGTTTGAAACGGTGCCATTTTCAAATCACAAGAGCTGCATTCTTAATTCTAGTCAGCACCATCATCAACAACTTTACATGCTTTAAATGAGGATGCATCAGATATAAATTTATATATAGCACAGTGCTGTGTACAATCAACAACAACCGTTACACTTATATATCGCCTTTCTAGACACCCAAGGACGCTTTACAAACACTGCACAGAACACCATTCCATTCAACACTCAATCCACACACAAACACACAGACAGAACAACCGTCCACCTGGAGGACACACTCTCACACATACAGACATTCATTCATATACTTACTCATTCACTCAGACATTCACTCACACCAGGACAGTTACTAGAGAACCCAATTCACCTCACCTCCATGTTTTTTTGACTGTGGAAGGAAACCCACGCAGACACAGGGAGAACATGGGAACTCTGAACCCAAGATCCCAGCGCTGAGAGGAGAACGTGCTCCCCACCAAGCCACGACTCTCCGGCACCTGACACTCAGGGCTCAGAATTAAAGCCAAAAACCGAGACTTCTAAAAACTGCACAACATTCCAGACAAAATCCGCACCTGAAGCTTTCGTGACGGAGGGAAGGGGGAGGAAGATTGTAATATTTTAAAAAGCTGTTACAGATTTAGTGTTTACTGAGGAAAATACAACTTTAAAATAAATCCATGGAGAATGTAGTTTGTGTGTAAACAGGACGCATGTGTCCAGTCAAAGCAAAGCGGCCAATCAGAGAGACGCACCGCTCCGACCCCCACTGACCCAGAGACAACTGAACAGGAACTTGTTTGTGTTTTGTATTTTCCAAAGCAGCATGTTTACAACTTTCTGAACAAGTCCTGTGTAGATGACAATTAACATCCAAATAGAGGTAGAACAAAGAGGGGTTATGGGAATGGAGGATGCGGGGGCTGGGACAGAGGCGTCCTGCCGAGGATTCCCTCCCTGTCTCTGTGTGTGTGAGAGAGAGTGACAGTGAGTGGAGGGGGAGCAGTGACAAACCCCAAAATAAGGCCTGCGGAAGCAGACATGTGATAGGAAGCGGTGCAGCTTTGTTCTCTTCAGACAGATGCAGCAGGCCGCACTGTACAGAGTTCTGAAGTGCTGTAGACAATGTGGAGGGAGTACCATGACAGGGAGGGGGGAAGTCGAACTGGGACAGAGAAAGGGAAGGGAAAGGTGAAGGGAGACAGAGACTGACAGGGTCTCATCTACAGCACCTGGAAAGGAAGACTCCAAGGTACCAGATAGAACGGCCGCTAAACAAGAACCTGCTTCCAGGACCTGATTTATCGTGGTTCAGAGCGAGTTGAGTAGGGACTAAACCGTGGCGTGTAAACCTTGCAGAGCGCTGATCGTCCAGAGAGAGTCGTCACTCTACGCCACGCAACGCAGACGACCAGCACCAACTCTCCATCTGTAAAATCTACAGCTGCAGCAGAGATCACGTTTGTTTTTATCCGACTCACGACGGCAGCTCGTAAAATTACGCTGTGGTCTTTTGAAGAGGTTCAAACGCTCCTTGGATCGGTGGCCAACGAAAGAATCCAGCAAGAGCTGGACGCTACAAACTCTACTGATCTGTCTGAACTGATGACGGAGCTGTGTTCAGTCCCAAACAAAAACAACACGCCAATACACCATGAGTAAACACTGCTTAACGTTATTGTGGTCACTGTTGTGGTTTATAAACTTCACTGTTCCTATTAGAAGTTGTGGAGGCTGTGGTAGTGGTAAAGCTAGTAGAACCAGGTCTCAAAAAGCCACTCTGAATAGCATCATAAGGCACTGCTTGTGAGAGACGTGCACTGTGTAGAAAATGGAAACAAGGATGAGCACAAGAATAAGCACTGACCATAAAATGCATAATAGGGGAAGGCAAAACCCAAAGCTGATTAGAATTGAGTATGTGACTTAATCTTCTGATGAAATGCTTTCAGTTCAATTGCCACTTTTCACATATAAAGTGTATTAGCCCTGTTCCATTAGCACGTCTCCACCAATATGAACAGTTTGTGAACTTAAACATGGAACAGTTTGAAGCGTTTCTACCAGTGTATATCGGTTCCTAAACCAGAGAAGTATGTTCCCAACTTAGTTCAGTTCAAATCGTGAAGGCGTCTGTGGACGAGTCGAGATAAAGAAGCTCCAGAAAGAGCTCAGCCTTAAATAAAGCATTATGGTGTAGTGGAGGTGGACGGGTCATTTACAGAGTGTTATATTGCCCTCGATGTTGTTCTGGGTAAAGACCAAAGAACCAGAAGCATCTGTGGAGCTTTTCATTTTAAAATACGAAATAAATGCCACATCTGCATTATATTTGTGGCTGCGTTAAGTGAAGCACTAGGAGCGTTTGCAACATTTCTCCACTGAGCTCAGCAGGACCTTTCTGTGAAAATGTGCATCATATCTCACTGTGATCTGACCGTGCTGTAAAGAGTGGCTAAACCACTTCTGTCCTGACTCCATTTGTTTCTCTGACACTGGAGCTGAATTCAGACACAGCCACGCTGTAACTTAGCCCAAACAGCGCCCCCAGCTGGCGAGGCATCCTTAGCTCCCATCAAAACTGGTGGAAACATGGGAGAACGGTTCACTGGAGAGAAACAAAATTCCAAGAATCAGGAATAAAACTGGTTCCAGAGTTTTTCTGCTGGAAAACCCCTCGTGTTTTTCTGCAGATGGTTTAAAAGGCGTGTTTTATGAAGCTCAGTATAAGACTACAACGCTGGTCCGAAGCCTGGCTCGTGCTCCGGTTTGCTTTAGGCCCTGTCACTGATTCTCTTTTGTAGCCTTCTGTAGACTGTAGCGAGGGCTTGACTCAATTGAGTATTACATTGTTTGCTTTTCTCTTCTTCTTGTGAAGCTTGGCCAAGCAGGGATCATGGCCAACTGAGGGTAGATCACTCTGTGCCTGCTCCAGCTCAGAGAACTGTGGTTTGCCAGCAGATGGCTGTGTAGAGCATCTTGGGATTCCCTTTCCTGTCTGCAGCAATGTCCCCTGAACCTCTGGTGATCCTGAGGGGGCTGAGCAGGGGCAACGTGGTTGAATTGGTAAAGATACAAGAAAGTGTTTTCTGAAACTAGTTTACTAGTGGACAGAGGAGGATGAGGGATGTTTGTTGCGTTCAACAAACCTGGCTTTACTGCAGCTGTAAACCGAACCAGAGCAGCGCAGAGGAAACGGAGGGTGTGGACAGCTAAAAGCAGGGCACTGAAGCCTAAACAGAGTTCAGACATGACGCATTTTAAACTAGACACACACTGCAATTTTGGCCCTGAATTTCAGGATCTGTGAATTTTTAGCTCCACTGGCTGAGGTCTGACGGGAGAAGAGACGCCAGATTAATTACGTAACTGAGCTCCGAGTGAGCTGCTGGACGACTGGATGGATTTCTTACATGTCAGAAATTTGTCGCTTGTCTCGCTGTGACACACGGTTTCTCAACATCGCAGTCTCAGAAAACAGAGCGAGCTGACAGTGATTTGGACAGAGTTACACAGTGCAGTCACAGCTCACTTACAACTCTCTCGGCAAAGTGAACAAACCGTATTGTCGATGTCTTCCCAGCCACCTGCGGGTACTTGTCTCTTCCACGCTTGCTTTCGTGGCATTTCAGCATGCAAAAGTTACAAGTTAGCCCAGCTGTGCACTTTTTTAAATGTTCTGTTACACAGGGCGCCGTATTCTGCCGCACTGAGTGTGTGTACGTAGAGAGAACTCTGCTGAGGGGCTGTGTTTCAGCCACAGCATGTGTCCGACTGATTACTTTCAGACAGCGTATAAGATGCCTGTTTTGTTCGTACATGGCAAACAATTCAAATGAGCACAGTTTTTTCAACCACAGAAATAAGATTTCCAAAATCACGCAATGTTTGTCTGACTTTCGACACGCACTAGATAATGTCCACAGATGTCTCTGGAGTTCTGGCACCAAAGATGTTCAGCAAACGAAGAACAGTTGGAAGAGAAAGACAGAGCCCTGCTTTGCATCATAACTTGGGAAGTGTAAACTTCTTATCTGCGTTTCTATGACTTGTTTACTGTCTTTATACCAACAAAGTTGCTAAAGATAGACTTCACATCATGTCAGACTTTACATTCTGACACAGTTCTACCTCTTCTCCATGTGGTTCTGGTTTTTAATGAAACGTCTGTGACCTGCTTTGGTCCAAACCCCACAGCAGTGTTCTCCCCGTGTAAACAGCTCTGTTCAGAACGCCCGCTTTCAGCACCTGTTCCTTTAAATGATAATGAGCCGCTCGCTGTTCACCCCGCCCCCGAGCGCACAGCAGTGAGGAGCGAAGAGCAGAAGCTTTTTTTTTTCTCAATTCTTTCTTCTCCGATTTTATTATAAACTATAAAATAGTTCACATTGTTACATTTTTTTTAGCACTTAAACTTGTAATAATCCTGAAAATTCAGGACCATTTCCTGCATCCCTGTACACCCACCCACCATCCAACACAGTGTTGTTAAATCAGTGACGTTGCAGTGGTTCGACAGTGAAGCTAGAACTATAAACATTAATGAACACGGACACAAATGTTGAACAGGACTAACCTTGATGGTTTGAAGAGTTCCGATTGGCTGCCTGCTGGAAACTGGACCCGATGAGTTGTTGTGCTGTTGTGTGACTGGCAGTTCTGTCCACATTGTCCTGTGGAGGGAAAGGATAGAGAACTTGAATATGGTTTAATGTCAACGACTGTATTAAATACTTACACTCTCATGAACATTTAACCCACAAACCCAGCCAATCCTTAGCGTGCCAGAGGTTTAGACAACACTCCAATATTCAGCCATCACTCCTTATCATATGTTCCCTTTAAATGAAAGGTGACTCATCCAGGGCATACACACATTAAAAGGCAATGTTTGCGATTTAAATCCAATACACGTTTTTAAAAAATTCAGAGAATGTTTCTTCACCCTTTGCTGCTCTCTGCTGTTTGTACACAGCCCTGACTCAGTGAATGGGGAAACAAATTGTCTCGGTCCAAAATGGCTCAGGTTTCTCTGTGCATCGCTGCCTGAGCCAACACTGAGAAACTATCTGGAGGTGTTTGGACAGTAGAGAAAAGGTTAGCTGAAAAACATGAAGCAAGAAGAGGATGTTGCTCTATTCCTTCTCCTTAAGTGAGCAACACTTGTTTGCTGTTACAGCTACACGTCTTAAGGTGGAACCGACTATAAATTCGGGAGAACGCCAACTGTGTGGAACAGCTCGAGTTACAAATGAGCTTCCGTGGTAACAAGATACAGTCGCTTCTTACTCAAACACACCGTTCCACCTTAAAAGACGAGGAGCTCCTGAATGAACACAAACACTGGAGAATGTCTGAGAGCAGTAGTGTCCAGAACTGTCTATAAAACCTTTAAATATGAGAGAGGAAGTCTTTGTTAACTACAGTAACTACTGGGAAAGACCCATTTGTGACCGTATATAATGGCTGCTGGTACAGTTTACAATCAGTGTGTGTGAGAGAGTGTGTGCAGTCAGCTTTCTAGATCTCTCTCTGCATCTCATCATTGTCCAAAGAAAAACCTTTATTTCCAAAATATTTCACAAAGCTTCAACTTTTAATGGAGGTCAATGTAAAAAGGTTGAATTAATTAAGGAGCATTTCTATTGGTCCATTCATCATGAAGTTCAAACACAGTGTGAGAGAGACAGCTCATGATGTCAAATGATGTAGTAAACGAAACATCCACAAACTTGGAGACGCAGGTTTATCTCTGGAGAGTGAAACACGACCTCAAAGCTGGATCTCCAGTGATGAATGCAATGTGAGGTCAGGGAAGGGTTGGCCTCTGTGTGCCCTGCTATATCTGGACAGGATCATGGCCGTGTGTTCGGGCTGCTCATGAGACACAAGGTGTTGGCGTTCGACCCAGTCCACGGCGTGAGCTCAGCTGAGATCGGTCTGTTGTGCTTCCCTCGTGACCGACAGCAGAGAGACACTCCTCATTTTTGGCCGAGCGAGAACAGAACTCCTGATTCAGTTCCCCCCGCCCGTCCGCAGCACTCCTCGTACCAGAGAACGGCTCAGCGTCTTGGACGTGGTACAAAGGCGCGGCAGACTGGGATACCTCAGGCAGCGGTGCTGATTGGGGCTTTCACAGCAGGAGACGGGAACAGAACGTCCTGTGGCTCTGCTGTGTGGAGATGGTGTTCCGGGGCCGACCGCAGAGCTGCGAGACGCTCTCTAATGTGGGCGCGAGTAGCAGCTACAGAACCGTTACAGAATTAGAGCTTGTTTACTTTCCCAATGCCAGGGGACAAAGTTTACGGGTCTCACACAGAGAAGAGAACACGGTTTGAAACAACAACAGCAGATTGTAATGAACGATTAGAGGAGCTTGGCAGAAGGTCACGTTCCTATTTGTGTAATCACTGTTTACGGTATAAGCTTCAGAAATGCTGCAGGTGCCGTCCCACCACAGACAGTGATATTTGGTCCTTCTTGTTTGGTGACGGTAAAAAACACACCTTCAAAAGCAGCAATTCCTACTCAGACTTCTCAACCCTGTGGTGAAACATTTAAAGGAACCAACACAGTACAGTCACTGACTGAGATAACTCTGGCATGTTCAGATTTCACAAGCTCAATGTTTTAGACACTGATTTGACCCCACACAGGTGGAACTGACGATTAACCCTTAGGAGTCTCGCCCCCTCTCTCTCTTTCAGCAAATTCACCCCAACCCCCAAATACTGTATTCAGGTTGTAGTAAAGAGTCAGTAGATTTCTCACTTTTTTCTGTATCTTTATAAAGTGAAAAATAACAAAATTTGACAAGAAATGAAGAGATTAAAATAAACAGCGTATTTCCTGTTCCATTTTGTCTACATTTATTCTTGAGGACTCTTTTTAAAAGTCACATTTCAATCACGAAAGCTCTGTTCCTATGTTGTCTGTCCTCAAAACAAAGGATAATTTAGACAAAAATTTACAGCAATGTTCGTTTTGACGTGTCTCGTGTTGAACCAGTTACTCGCGCTGGTGTGAGACGGCTAAGGGTTAAACTGTGGAGACCGCTATAACGCAGGTTAATGTAGGTTTTCATTGACTAAGTTCACAGTTCTGGGATCAGAGGGCCAGGTTAATGTCAGTAATATACAGAGATGACATTCACAACTCATTTTAATTAATTTTTTTTTAAATAATATAAAACACTGAGGACATTTCTTCAACATTGGCTGCTCTCCAGTCGGTAAACGAGTAAATAAAAAGTGTCTCAGGCCGGTGTGCTAGTCTCGTTCCCTGCTCACGGCAGAAGAAACAGCATTTGGTGGTTTTTAGACATTGGAGAGACTCCAAACGCTAAAAAGCACAAACTGAGATGAAGATATTGTTCTATTCCAGCTCCATTAGTGGGTATTATTGTCTCCAAACTTGGCCGACGGCTAACAGCATTACAGGCAGTGCTTACACTTCATCCATTTCATTTGCATTTATATTGTAATCCGTCATAATCAGGGCGTGAACATGAACTACAACCTATAGTTCATAGAACATCTTCATTATGTGTATAAAACTATTTTGTGCACGGTGGCGCAGCAGGTAGTGTCTCAGTCACACGGCTCCAGGGTCCTGGAGGTTGTGGGTTTGAGTCCCGCTCCGGGTGACCGTCTGTGAGGAATGTGGCGTGTTCTCCCTGTGTCTGCGTGGGTTTCCTCCGGGTGACTGTCTGAGGAGTGTGGCGTGTTCTCTGTGTCTGCGTGGGTTTCCTCCAGGTGACTGTGAGGAGTGTGGTGTGTTCTCCCTGTGTCTGCGTGGGTTTCCTCCGGGTGACCGTCTGAGGAGTGTGGTGTGTTCTCCCTGTGTCTGCGTGGGTTTCCTCCGGGTGACCGTCTGAGGAGTGTGGTGTGTTCTCCCCGTGTCTACGTGGGTTTCCTCCGGGTGCTCCGGTTTCCTCCCATGCTCTAAAAACACACATTGCTACCAACACACACCTACGTGGACTGGTGACTCAAAAGTGTCCGTAGTTATGAGTGTGTCTCCCTGTGACGGACTGGTGCCCCCTCCAGTGTGTGTATCCACCTTGAGCCTACCCTGAGTCATTGGGCGCCGGATAAGCATTTACAGACAATGAATGAATCATTTGTGCATTGAATAAATAACTATGTGGACGGTGTGTGCCATTTGTCTACACCTTTTATGTCTTGCTCTCTGACCCTTCTTACTGTGCAATTTTTGGTGGTTGTGGGAATCTGTTGCCATAAATTAATAAATAATCTCTCTTTAACAACACACCTCTGCTTCCTCCGACACGACATACCACCCTCAAGTGAACAATAAACCTGTTTCATATTAAACAGCAAAACATTTGCACTGTGCGTGTCTAGTTTTTACAATTACGTATTCCATAAATTAAATATTTTAAATTCCTGGCTAAGACTGGACTAACGTTAGGCTTTGACACATACAAAGGCAACCTACTGGGGTTTACTTTGATTGTATATCTCCATACATCAAACTAATCCCAGAGTGACGGAGGTAAGGTCCGAGTTAGCCAAGTGTGACAGATCCATTCAGAGTTCCACCCAATCTCACGGCAGGAGGTGTCCCGCTCCGGCCTCAGACACTTGTGTTTCCAGTCTACACTTGGACTGTGAAATTACTGACTGTGAAATTGTTACATTGTAGGAAAATGTTAAAATTGTATCAATAAAAACAAACATTAATATATTCTAAATATATTTCATGCAATTAATATTAACTTTTATTTAGTTTCATTGAATTTTATGAGTAATATATTTATGTAAATATTTATTATTACTATTTTTTGTTTGTTATTTTCATTTTAAGTGTTTTATCGTATCGCCAACAATATCTTTATCACCAAATAACCCTGAAATATCACAATATTATTTTAGGGTTATATCGCCCAGCCCTATTCAGTGTCTTGCAGATCATCTAATGATGGTACAGATCACACTGCCATCATTCTAAAGTCTGTAACCTTCCTACTGCCTGCCCTCAGATCTTCACAGCATTTGACAACTCTGGAATTATTAAACGATGCTGGTGTTTTTAGCCGTTTCTGTTGAAGGTGCACTTGTTTGCAGAACCTCTAGAGCTCAGGACTGAGTCGTAATCAACCACTGACCTCCTTTCCTAGAACTCGTACCCACAGAGCTTCATTTGTACAGGACATCTGTACACTAGCGTGAAACGCCTCGCCCCAATTAATCCCTAAGCACACTGTTCTCAGAGCAGGAGACACCACGCTGTTCTGGGCGAGTGACTCAAACAATCTCAAGGCTCTAGACGTCAAGGTTCTCCCCTATAGTCCGAACCGTTGAAGACAATGTTTATTAAAGATCATGAAGCAGCTGTGAAAGCTTGGGACATGAGACGACCACAGTTCGTTTCATGGAAAAGGGATTAACTAAAGGTGCACAGCAATATCCAAATAATATCAGTATCAGCAGATAACTGCTAAAGGTGCACGATAATATACAAATAAAAAAGGCAATTATCTGCTGATACTGATATTTGTATTATATTTTCTTTTGAAGATTATCAGCTTTGTACCTCAGCTACGTTTACAGTGAAACATCAGCAAAATCAGTGTGTGCCACAAGCATATTAAAAAATTCCAGTGTATTTACATGTCAGTCCTGTGCCAATGAACTCGTGGAGTGTAAAATCTGGACCATGGTCCGACTCAGCGGTGCTCACCCCCTCTGCACAGAACGGTTACACTGCAGCTTAGCTCCCAACCCTAAAAGGTCAGACTACTGAGCATTCCAGAGGAGGACGGATTACCCCAATCAGGCAAAACCACCTTGTTTCTACCCTCAATGACCACTCTCAGCTCCACTGACCACACCGGAGCAATCTGTAGTTCTACAGTTACACACTGCAGTCCATCTGTTGCTCTGCATATACCTTGTTAGCCCCATTCTTCAATGGTCAGGGGCCCCACTGGATCCCCACAGAGCAGGTGTGATGTGGCGGTGTGTTGTGCTGGTGCAGAGTGGATCAGACAGCAGTGCTGCTGGAGTTTGTAAAACCCTGTGTTTACTCACTGTCCACTCTGGACACTCCTCCCTCATTGGTCCACCTTGTAGATGTAAAGGTCGGTGGACTATTCTCAGTCCAGCAGTGACACTGAGGGGTTTAAAAACTCCAGCAGCACTGCTGTGTCTGATCCACTCTACACCACCACATCACACCTGCTCTGTGGGGATCCAGTGGGGCCCCTGACCATTGAAGAATGGGGCTAACAAGGTATATGCAGAGCAACAGATGGACTGCAGTGTGTAACTGTAAAACAGGACAGTGCTGTCTCAATGGAAGCAAACAGGGCTTTCATTGCAACTCAGCGCTAACCAAAACGTTTCCTCTTGACAACAAAATAAAAAAAGCCAGATCTTGAATCTCCCGATTCCAAGAAACGCAGACAACTAGAAGTTTGACTTCCAGGAACGGGAACCGCACGCTGCCAAAACTCCACTTGATTCACTCTGAAAACATCTATAAAACTCAAGGCGAAAAATGTACTGCTCTCCGACTGCCGATGTGTCCGGGGAGGAGGGCCTTTAATGGCTTAAGCAGCGCACAGATGAAGCCAACACGGCCGTTACGGTAATGACAAACCCACATTTCAGGAGCAGATCTTCAGGAACTGGCCAACGTGCCGCTGCCCTGTCCAAAACAAGCCTGACATCCGCTCAGACTGGGCTAGGAAAACAGTCCGCTTAAAAGCAAACGGCAAGCAAGGACACTGGTCCTTTTCACCTCCAGAAGATCAGTGTTTGTTTCCCAGGGTATGAAAAACTAAAAGGTGTCATAAATACTATACACTGGCTTAGGATTTAGTAATAAACATGAACTAACATTCACTTGTCTCAGCTATTAAAGCCACGGGCTGTGTGTTTAACAGTAGAAAAATGTTAAAAATAAATAAATAAATAAAAGTCCATGGAACAAACATTTACCCCGGTGTTCAAGTATTCAACATTTATTTACACCGTAGTTCAGTTTAAAGGCTAAGTTCACGATTGAAAAAACTCCTCCTCATGTGCTGCTCTCCAGTCGATTTGCATTGGAAACCAGTCTAATGTGTTAACGAAGACCCAGTGTGTATAAATCAGTAAAAAAAACAAAGCGGCTCAGTCCGATATGCTAGGCTTTCTCTAGCACACAAACGGCATCTGGAGGATATTAGACAACGGAGAGACTCCAAACGAACTGAGATGAGGATGTTGCTCTATTCCTGTTCCATAGGTGAGTAACACTGACTTATATTTATGCTGTTGCGGATCATTTAAGGTGGAACTGTCTCCAAAATCAGGAGACGGCTAAACGCTTTACCAAATGTACACAAAAAAAGTGCTAGTTACACGTGTTACTGCGATAATTCAAAGGATGAATAAAACAAATTACAATTCATCCATAAACCAACAGTAATTTTTCCCCTCAAACACATGGTTCCACCTTAAAAGATGCAGTGCTTGGAACTGTTTCCACAGTCATAGATGTTCCTTTTACTAGTATTTAATTCGCAGACAGTACAGCGCCTGGCGGCGAAATGTTTCAGAACTTGCTCGTCCTAACGTTACAATCCAGCAGAGGTATCGCCGAGGAGACGTCCCCCTGAGATACTCCACACCCAGCAGGGCTTTAGAGCTTTTTGTTAATTCAGTTATGGCCCCACGGTGTGATCATGTATTGTCCCTTTAATTTCACACTACTGGACTCTAGGTCCTCCATGCGGCATATTGGATGGGGTAAACACAAAGGGCGACCGAGCGACTCGAGCAGCTGGTACCAAGGAAAACAACAAAATAAACATCTAGTTGAGTATTTTACCTTGATTACGATTAACAATCGTGATATAGATTTGCACTCATATTGCCCAGCACTAGACCCTGACTAGACTCCCTGCTATAGCCCAGTGGAGCATCATGATGATTCTGAAGCTATAATTTAAAAGGTAAAAATACTACTGATTGGTTCTGTGGCAGACCTGACAACACACGGGCCAAATTAATCCCGCCCACTAAAAATTCAGACAAACTAAAGAAAAAAGTTTAAAAACCTTCAGAATGACAAAAGCCAATGTCGTTTTCTCAGCACCACTTCAGCACACATTTATCACAGGATTAATGTCAGAAGAAACATGATAAAGTGGACGGTGGCTTTAAGTGTGTAGCACAACTTCATGGACTTCACAAAGGAGACAGGGACATTATAATAATCAGTAGATCACCAGCCATTCTGTTCGACAGGCTACAGCCAAACCCTGGACCGGAGCCCAGAATCCCACCACTCTCAGTTACATAATCCCCCACAGAGAAACAAGTGCCCCATTTAATTCAGTGGAGTAAATTTCGGGATGCACCGATACCATCTGCCGATACAGAGTACAGACACCACATCTATCCATCTTAACTACTATAAATCCAGATATTTATACTGTACTTGCAGATTTTACATTGTTAAAGCAGTGTTCTGTATCACTAATAAGATATAAGCAGCTTGAATGAACAACATTTACTTTTTTAAATGCACATTAGTTTCAGAGCCATTAACAAAAAAATAAATAAATCCACAAAGCAGTAACAAGTACAAGTAGGAAGGCAATCTTACTAAACCTGAGGGAACAGCTTTTTACACTGTCAAGAGGATGATATTTTGAAATGCACTTTAAGGGCTGTGTTGACCTGTGTTAGCGCTTCTGTGTTCGCTTGAATGAAGTCAGTGGTCTTTGGAACACGCCTTAAGATGGGGTTAAACTACAAGACTTAGTATGATTTTACATTTTTGCCTTGAAATTGCAGAATATCAAACGTTTGATTTTATCGACCCGACTTTGAATGTAGTCACGTAGTGTAAACTCCACCAACTCGACTCCGAACGAATCCTGTCAACAGCCAATGAGAACAGAGCACAGAAAGTAAACACAGGCACATACAGTGGAGCTCGACAAGTTAAAACGGTAAAAGAATTAAAAACTACGATATACTACATAGAGCTGGATGCACGTCCCCAAATAACGAGCATTACGTGTAGAACATAGTGAGACTTTAATCCAACTTTATTCTAATTTTCAATTCCACCTCAAATGGCGCAGCACTGTGGAGCGCGCTACGGCTAATATTTCTGAACCATTTAAGGTGGAACTATGTGCTTTTCAACTAATCTCCAGCTCCCGCTGCAGTGTGTAGAGATCGCGCTGACTGCTTTCCCATCCATGACCCAAAGACATTTTTACATATTTTTTTGTGGATCGACAATAATAACCGTAGAGATTTGTACGTACGTTTTTAATCGGTGTCTCCTAGGAAACATTAGTTGTGTGTTTGGTTGGGGAGTTTAGGGTTGTGTAGTGTGAAATTTTTTGCAGTCTCCATAAAAATGGACAAAAACGGTCAAAAACTGCAGAATCTGCTGGGTGGGCGGGGCTTAACTTTAGCAGCCAATGACTGTCTAGATCCCGACACCGTCAAAAGTCAAAAGCGAGACTGAGAAGCGCAAGCGAGAAAAGGCGGAATGAAAACGAAAACGGATTTTTCAAGATTACACTCAAAATAGACGATTATATTCAGAAATATACTGTTTATAAACCTGTTTTTATAACTCTCAATATTAATGACAGTTTCCTTAAATATAAAATGTCATTTATTGGATATGGATTCTGTTTTTTTGGGATTCTCAGAACTTTAGAAACTATTTTGACGCCCTAGTTCTTACTCAAAAATGTGAGACCTGTATCTGTCTGAAATGTGAAGTGTGTGCACACTGATTTGTTTATACACATCTCAACGATGGAACCTTATTCCTTTTCTTACACTAAGTCAGAAGAATAGAAACGTTCAAGATGAAGGCACTACCCCGATCTTTGTATTTTTTTAAAGCCCTATCGCCTTGAATCCGCAGCGGCTCTTTGGAGAGAAACAAAGTCGCGGTCACAGGGTTTGTATCCGTAAATTCTGACACTGAACTTCACGTCCCTGACCACTGCTGCTCCTCTGTCTCTGCCCTGTCTGAGCCAACATGGTGGCAGCACTCACTGGGAGATATTATAAAGCTATTTCACGTGGATTACAAATTACTACACAAATGAGAGTCAATCTACACCCCAGAGCTCTGTCGAGATGTGCAACCAGTTCACATTTAAGTACAGCCACCTAAATACCCTCCACCTCCACCCCCTGCAACCAACCTCACCGCTGACGCATTTGCTGACTTCTTCACCAGCAAAGTTGCTGCAATCAGCAGCCGGTTTTCTGACCCCTCTACACAGCCTTCGGCTCCCCCTTTGAATCCTCCTAAACCTACTGCTTCCTTCCCTTCTTTCACTCCTCTCACAGAAGACGAGGTATCAAATCTTCTTAGAGGTGGCCGTCCCACATCCTGTTCACTGGATCCCATTCCTACCACCCTACTGCAAACAATAGCCCCGTCCATTGTGTCCGCAGCCACTCATGTAATCAATTCCTCACTAACCTCTGGAACATTTCCAAACACCTTCAAGCAAGCTCAAGTAAGACCTCTACTCAAAAAACCTGCTCTTGCTCCTTCTATAGTAGAGAACTACCGACCAGTCTCTCTCCTCCCCTTCCTGTCTAAAATCATTGAAAGAGCTGTCTTTAAGCAGGCAACAAAATTCCTCTCCCAACATAACCTTCTTGACTCGAACCAGTCCGGCTTCAAGAGCGGCCACTCGACGGAAACTGCACTTCTGTCAGTAATGGAAGCTCTTAAAGATGCAAAAGCAACAGGTCAATCCTCAGTTCTCATTCTGCTCGACCTATCAGCAGCGTTTGATACGGTCAACCACCACATCTTACTAAACAAACTCACTGACATGGGCTTCAAGAACAATGCACTCTCCTGGTTTGAGTCTTATCTCACTGGACGATCCTTCAGTGTGTAATGGCTTGGACAAACATCAGCGCGACACCTCACCACAGGTGTGCCCCAAGGCTCGGTGCTGGGACCCCTCCTCTTTGCCTTGTACACTACCTCTCTAGGCCCAATCATACATTCGCACGGCTTCTCCTATCACTGCTATGCAGATGACACACAGCTCTATTTATCCTTTCCTCCAGGAGACACTTCAGTGGCAACTCGAATCTCTGACTGTCTCTCTGACATATCTACATGGATGAAGGAACATCACCTCCAATTGAATTTATCCAAAACTGAACTACTGGTCCTCCCAGCCAAGCAAGCTATACTCCACAACATCAGCATCAAGGTAGGGTCCCTATCAGTGGCTCCCACCAAGGTTGTAAGAAACCTAGGTGTCATGGTTGACGACCAGCTGACCTTCGCAGATCATGTTACCGCTGTAGCTCGATCGTGCCGCTTCTCCCTATTCAACATAAGGAAGATTAGGCCATACCTAACTCAACATACAATACAGCTCCTCGTTCAGACGTTAGTAATCTCCCGTCTAGACTATTGCAACGCCCTCCTGACAGGTCTTCCGACCTGTGCTGTGAGACCGCTACAGATGATCCAGAATGCGGCAGCACGCCTGGTCTTCAACCAACCAAAAAGAGCACATCTCACGCCCCTATTAGTTGAGCTGCATTGGCTACCCTTAGCTGCTCGCATCAAATTCAAATCACTAATGATGGCCTTCAGAGTATTCACTGGTTCTGCTCCCATCTACCTCAATAGACTCTTAAAACCATACGTTAGCGCCCGCCCTCTCCGTTCCTCAAAGGAGCGCCTACTAACACGACCAACCCTGCGTACAGGTCAGTTGAGGCTATTCTCATCTCTGGTACCACGCTGGTGGAACGAGCTTCCAAGCACTATCAGAGCAACAGCAACCCTCTCTGCATTCAAGAAATCATTGAAAACCCAGCTCTTCCGAGAGTATCTTTTGCACTGAATGTCTTTCTTAATAATGCACTTACTTCCTGGCATACTGCACTTAATGTAAGGTATTTTGCATAATTTGTGCTGTAGTTCGAATGTTAGCTCCTCTTTTGTAAGTCGCTTTGGATAAAAGCGTCTGCCAAATGCATAAATGTAAATGTAAATAAAACAGTAAGTAGGACGAAATATCAGAAAATCTCTGTCCAAATCTCTATATGAAGGGAAGGATAAGGTCATTAAAAAGGTAATTCCAGTGTGAATAAAAATTGTTTATAACATTTTCAGGTGTGAAAAATGCTATAAAAATACATTTGACTTCTAAACAACTGAAATCACAAGAACTGCAGCATCAGCAACATCTTAAAGTTGTAAATATTTAGCTTATATAACAGAGTTAGACCAATCAGAAGCCACTGTGCTGTAGATCACAACCACAGTTGACTGACCATCTGCAGCTCTACCTTCAGCGCTCAGAATTACAGCCACAACTTCATCATCTTGGGTATAAATTTCATTTTACATTTTGGGTATTCTTCTTACCTCTTCCTGAGCCATGTTTTTCTCTCAGAAAATAATGAAGAAGCTCCACAAAAACGTATCACCGTAGACGACCCTTTTCTGTAAACGCGGGGTGGGCCACGAGGACGTCAGACTTGTTACTAAACACCAGGCAAACTGTCAGTGTGCTGCTGAGTTCTCACAAAGAAATAAAGAAAACGCACAAAGACACAACCATGTTTCTCACCTGGTATTTTGGGTGGTGTACGAAATAATCTGGACATTCAGCTACTGCCATGTTCTCAAAAATTCACCTCAGCTGAAGAAAGAGCCTAGAAAAAGACAAATACAGAGGTACATTTAAAAATCCAGCACAGCAAGAGGTACACACTCTGAGATGAGCCTAAAGGTGAATCCCGTTTTACCCCCTAGCCCTACCTCTCCGTTTTGTCTGGGGCTGGGGGTTATGTACCCCTTGAACCTGAGGCATTTCAGAGTCACACTCCAAACGGCGGGTTATGACGCCTTGTGAAGATGCTGTGCAGCGCCCAAAGAAACCCACAGATGTCAGAATTTACTCCTTTAAACTCTCATCACCAGTGTATCATCTTAGTTTAATGTAGTTTCAGAGGATTACGGTCCTTCAGAACAAGCAGAAAACAGCATACATCTTGGAAATTCCAGTTCCACCTTAAATGCCACAGGTGCTAGAATGTAATTGCTTCAGCATTTAAGGTGGAAAGGGAAGCTGTGATCAAAATAAGCAGACAGCCGCTGAAGAACTGCTTTTTTATTTGTGTTCTGACGCCATATGAGGATCTTGAAGGATCGTCTGGTTTCGTAGGGGGAGAACGTAACTAGGGATGGGCGGTACCCATATTTTTGTACTATCATACAGTCTCAATCTTATCACAGGGTACGGTATTACTGTGGCGAGGGTGTGCACTCATGCTGCACTGAGCCTTATACCTGTGAGCACAAAGTCGAGTGAAGGGTTTTCTGAGCGTTTGTGATGTGCAGTCCAGCTCAACCTACGCATATTTTGACGATAAAAACCCATTTCGTAGAGATCAAATTTCAGCGACTTCATTTTGGAGGAAGAGAAGTTGCAAAATATAAGAACTGAGATGGTTCTACACTGTTTAGAAGCAGAGGTGGCTTGGTTTAGCACACCACAGCACAATGTTCTAGTGAACTGAGGCTCAAATCACACACAATTAGAGGTTAACGCCTCATAGCTTTTGTGTCTGAGTATTTTGTCTGTTTTCAACTTCATTCCCTTTTCTTTTAACACAAACGCAGCACTAAACTCAACTGCGGTGGGCTACTGACCTTGTTTTTTTTATCCCACAGTGCCCCCTTCTGGTGGCTCACTTAAATGTACAAATATGTTTGGCCATGTTCTTAAAGAAACAACAGAAATTTGACACACGTCTTAAATACCGCCCTCATTTCAAGATACCGTCCACATTTTTAAATACCATACGTTATTAATGTTATACTGCCCAACCCTAATAGTAACCACTACATCCTGCTTCTGATTGATACAGGCCGTTTCTTAACAGCAAGTACGTGAAGAATGAAAAGTCATAAACAATGGGACGTTCAGGTGGTTCTTGCCGACATTTTAAAATCAACGCATACTCCGAGATCAAGAACATCGAAGGACTTTAATAGTTCTAGGTTTGTGTTCTTGAATATCGGAGAATAAATTGTGCAGTGAAAGATGACGTCCAGCACTACACAATTACTTACAACACTTTTTTTAAAATTTTACAAATTCAGGTGCCAGCTAACTGCATTAGCAACAGTGCTACAAAACTAAACAGCTCGAGTTCCAAATGAGTTTCTGTGGTAATTCAAACAGTGAATAAAAACGTACGTACTTCTTACTGAAACACAATGTTCCACCTTAAAAGATGCTTAGCTTCGGAACATAAACAACCAGAGAGATAAGCAATTGCCCACCATCGTAGACATTCATCGCTCCCTGAGCTCCATCATGTACAAACTCCACTGTCATCACCGTTTATAACACAATATAACGCTAACTTGAACAGCCATTAATTGATGTGTGGAGGCTCAGGAGGGGCACCTCGGTGACCGCAGACTATTCCCAGCCTTCTAAGAGCTCACTGTTGTCTGGGTTAGGTCCAGAAGGCCTCATTTCCGGGCCCTGCCTTACATAATGGGAGCTGGATCTGAATGTTTCAGTGGTCAATGGTCTCTACTCACCAGGACAACAAAAGTGAGGGCAGCCCTGGGGGATGATGTCATGGCCGTAAATCACATGACCCCACCGTGGGCTGTGGAAGGGAGACAGTGTCTCTTTTGTTAACAGGTATCTGCCACAATTTTATCAGGGGACAGAAATACAGTAGCACAGCATTTTCATTCAGCACACCCTCCTGTGCCCAGCCTGGGTGTTCAGGCTTGCTGAGTACCGCTGAATGGCACTCCTCAAACGCTCAATGCCTGGGGTTCACTCAGCCATGGAGCGGCGATCCTGCCTCATCGAATACACTTGGCAGCATGCATCCACACACACAGTCACGCAACTGAGCGGGGATGCAGTCGAATTACGGCCAGGGGGGAAAGAAAATTCATTACATTTCAACATGTTCAGGATGAAGAAAACCTGCTGAGATTCAACCCTGGGCTTCAGCACCAACTCGGTGTGCCATCATCAGCAATGGCGTTTTCTTTGTGAAAATTCAAGTACATTTCACCCAGAAGGAAAACCACTAGGAATTGCGAACACACACCATGTGTATGTACCTATACAAAGTAAAACAACAATAAAGAACACATTAAAGCCAGAATTACAAACCTGCCTGTACCACCTTAAATGTGCAGTGCTCTGTCCTACTTTAAATGGTGCTATAATCATATTCCAGTGCCCCTCCCCCCACCCCTTTAAATTAAGAATACATTTGAGAGACACTTTGTACCGTAAACGTGCTGCTACCAACATTAAGTTCCACCCCAAATTGTTTTGATTTATTTTGTGGAGTGGGCGGGGTCATATTGAGGAGCAAGTGTTTCAGAGCACATCGGCAACGTAAACAGAAGTGAAAGACAGGTACGTTTATCTCATACACAATTCTACTCCCTGCGCTGGAGAGAGTCTCACAGCACTTACAAACAGATGCCCACTGCCTGTTTCTCAGGTGGTAAAGGATCCCACAGTGGAGCATAATGAGGAGAGATTTTATGAGAAGTTATCAACTGTTAGCCATATTAGCATTTTCATCATAGGATTTAATGGTATGCGTTTCTCTGCTCTTCATTATTTATTCATACACAGAGGAATATGTGCCTTGTGTCTGTAGTCTCTTGTGCTTGTGTATGATCTGTTTCAGTCTTTTCGCCGTGTTTACAGATAAATAACCTGATCCCGGTGTCCGTGAGCTCTGAGAGTGGAACAGATTCTTGGAGGGTAATGTTTTATTGTGACTGTCGGCTTAAATTATTCCTTTGGTTTGATTTAAAGTTTAATAAAGTAGTTCTCCTTGTCTGAAAACGAGTGTGATTAGTGAGAGACGTTTTCATGCAGCAGCGAAGCAGAATCCCAAATGTCTCCTTACACACCCACATAGTGTCTGTGCACTCACGTATTAAATAATGCTTAGTGAGCTATAAGGTTCACGTTTCCCTGTGGAAGTAGCATCTAATTACGGTCTGGGTGCAGTATTATTAGATTTATTATCTGTGAAGTGCACTATGTAGGGAGTGTGACACTACTTGGGACACGGCCTGAGCTCCTCTAGTGACCAGAGCTCTGTTTACAGATGTGACGTGGCTTAATGGGTCAGCGTTTCATAGTTATATTTTTTTTATCATTTTAACGTCTAAATGAGAATGAAGTTTCGACAGAAACTACTACATAAACATCAGTTTTTTATTTGAGTAGGTCCCTAATATGGCAGCTGCTCTGTACTGTGATGTCATCTACAACCCATGGATAAATTGTTGAACTTTAACAATGCTCTGATAAATTTTATTAAACTATATATATTTTATATAAAATTGAGGAGGTTTCCTCACCATTTGCTGCTCTACAATCAACGGCGAGACTACTGCCCACAATTGTAGACATTCTCTTTAATTATAATCTGCATAATATCCAAGGAAACACTCTCTTTAGTTCTTCAAAATGTGTGCATTTAAAAGAACCTTAAGCCTTTAGAACATTCTCCTGCAGCACTGCACAGATGTCTAAAGCACCAGCGTTATGTGACTTATTACTGAGTATTTTAAAAGACAGTGGACTAGAAGTGAAGGAAAAGCAGGGACTCTGAGAATGTCAATCTCCCCGCAACAAGGTGGAACATGCACTGCTTTCTCTGAGCGAAAGTGCAGGAAAAAGTCAATGCCATTTTAATTGTGATTTCTAGGGATTCCCTGCAGGAGACAGGGGTCCTCTGAGAATTCCCGAGGTGAAATCAAAAGCTGAAACCACAGGGGCCTCTTGTTAATAACGCATGTTATTCATACATATTGGACGCAAAATAATTATTTTTTACGATCCCTGAGACTTCCGGAAAGAAAAGAAACACTGTTCACCAGTGGCCTTGTGTGTGTATAAATAAAGCAACAGTGGCTTGAGCCTCCTACACTCAAATCTGTCATAGAATTTCAGTGTTGGGTCCAGAACTGGCTAGAGAGAAAAAGAAAGAAAGAAAAGAGAAAAGAGAGAATATCTTTTTCTGATGCAGAAGATCATAAAAGATGAGGACAGTTCTCAGAGCTGGGGGTTAACAGGTGTTTCACACCACACACAAACCAGTTCAGTTTAATTCGCACCAAGACCACTTTTTGGTCTTTGCTCTGGCATCGATCACATCTGCTATTCTGGTTCAGACCAAACGGAAGAGTCCAAACCAGGCGTGTGTGGAAGCACCCTAAACCTTACAGGACTAACACTGTGGCAGGGGGTTTGAATTACACATGTAAGATGAGGTTTGGCACATCTGTGCGCAGGAGTCTCACAGCCATCAGAACAGTTAAATGGTGCCGAGGCTGAGACGACATCATGGCTTTGTGGTGAGAAGTTCACGAGGGTTGACACTGCGCAGGGTGAGCTTTAATGTCTCGCTGCGATTAGAACTGGAGCAAAGGCCAGGTCTGGGATCACCACCAGCTATTTACAGTTAATCCTGATTGAAAGTGTTTCTCTGAACTGATCCTTACCTGAGCACGTCAGTCACTGGACACCGAAATGCAGACGCTAACAGACCGAAGCGATTTAATGACACAACAACGATAAATATATTGCCCCAAAAAATAACTGCTGTAAACAATATTACACAGACCACACCCACTCTGCACAGTAGCTGTGGATCTGTGAATATCACCCACCCCTAGTACACTGAGATTTCTGCCCGAATGACGACACAAATTACCTGCGGGATGTTTCTGGGGACAGTGCAACTTCTAAACAGTGTTTACAACAAGTCTTCCCCCACTCTCCTGCATTCACAAGGCTATAAATTCCAGCTTCTAAACTGGGCATGCTTAAAAATACCAGCGTCATTTATAGACCTGGCTTTCCAGAATGCAAACAGCAACACGAAGTGCACATGCTTAAAGAGGCCACACACACCATCGTTTGATCGCTTTCATTTTACACAACTCTGACTCCATGCTGTCATTAATTCCAGAAACATATAAACACCTACAAGGCCTTTAACAACTTTTTATAGCACAGACCCACAGCATTGGTACCAAGCACTAAGGACCCAGTAGTTCACTGTAGAGGGATCGAGGAGCTGTGCGTGTACAGTGTAGTTTGTGACTGATGTAGTTCACTGTAGAGAGAGCGAGGAGCTGTGTGTACAGTGTAGTTTGTGACTGATGTAGTTCACTGTAGAGGGAGCGAGGAGCTGTGCGTGTACAGTGCAGTTTGTGACTGATGTAGTTCACTGTAGAGAGAGCGAGGAGCTGTGCGTGTACAGTGTAGTTTGTGACTGATGTAGTTCACTGTAGAGGAAGCGAGGAGCTGTGTGTGTACAGTGTAGTTTGTGACTGATGTAGTTCACTGTAGAGGGAGCGAGGAGCTGTGTGTACAGTGTAGTTTATGACTGATGTAGTTCACTGTAGAGGGAGCGAGGAGCTGTGTGTATACAGTGTAGTTTATGACTGATGTAGTTCACTGTAGAGGGAGCGAGGAGCTGTGTGTGTACAGTGTAGTTTGTGACTGATGTAGTTCACTGTAGAGGGAGAGAGGAGCTGTGTGTACAGTGTAGTTTGTGACTGATGTAGTTCACTGTAGAGAGAGCGAGGAGCTGTGTGTGTACAGTGTAGTTTGTGACTGATGTAGTTCACTGTAGAGGGAGCGAGGAGCTGTGTGTGTACAGTGTAGTTTGTGACTGATGTAGTTCACTGTAGAGAGAGCGAGGAGCTGTGTGTGTACAGTGTAGTTTACTGTAGAGGGAGCGAGGAGCTGTGTGTGTACAGTGTAGTTTGTGACTGATGTAGTTCACTGTAGAGGGAGCGAGGAGCTGTGTGTGTACAGTGTAGTTTGTGACTGATGTAGTTCACTGTAGAGGGAGCGAGGAGCTGTGTGTACAGTGTAGTTTGTGACTGATGTAGTTCACTGTAGAGGGAGCGAGGAGCTGTGTGTGTACAGTGTAGTTTATGACTGATGTAGTTCACTATAGAGGGAGCGAGGAGCTGTGTGTGTACAGTGTAGTTTATGACTGATGTAGTTCACTGTAGAGGGAGCGAGGAGCTGTGTGCATGTATATTTTTAATAGATCTGTATCTGTGCTGAACCCGGAGTAACGACAATGCCTCTAATCTCTCTAGGATTTTGAAACTGTAATTCTAAGGTAAAAATTCTGCCCAGAGTTGCCTTAATATGAAAGGCCTGTAAACCAAGCCAACTACAACTCGGTACGTCTTGCTCAACCCCCTCATGCTTTCAGCTAAATAAAGATGATCACGGCTCAGTGAAGCGGTTTCTGGTTCTTTAACTCTGTCCAAACACAAGCCGCTCACAGCGAGGAATACCTCTGGACACCATTATCCCAAACACTCCTCGGGAATGCTGGGAGCACATTCTTTCCACATGGGGTATTGGGAGAAGAGCAGCTGAATGGCACACATTGATTTGTAGGCCAAAGTGCAAAACTGGGGTGGGAGGGTGGAGAGAGATTAGGGAATTTGGCCTGTCCTGTCCAGCTGTGATGTCCAGAGGCAACAGAGTCTTGCCCATGACCCTCAGCCCCCAGTCTAAGCCATAACACCGAGCCCTTCTCTCCTCTCCAGCGGGAGACGGCACTGCTCTCAGACCTCGCTCTGTTTAGGTTCTGATTGGACACGGCTGTAGACAGATCTGCTGAATCACTAAAACTGTGCTGTCAAAATGAACGCGTGGAATTAAATGCCTTATTTTTTTTAAAGCTAATTAATCATTTACCAAATGTCACCACACCTTCCTCCCATAATTCTCTTTTTTACTCTAGTGACGCTTTAGAGGTTTTATTCAGTGATGTAAACACAGCAGCACATGTTTGAGGAAACCCACGCATACACAAAACACACCACACTCCTCACAGACAGTCAGCCGGAGGAAACCCACGCAGACACAGGGAGAACACACCACACTCCTCACAGACAGTCACCCGGAGGAAACCCATTCAGACACAGGGAGAACACACCACACTCCTCACAGAGTCGCCGGAGGAAACCCACGCAGACACAGGGAGAACACACCACACTCCTCACAGAGTCGCCGGAGGAAACCCACGCACATCTACTTTTGTGATCGGTTTAAACTGTGCAAAATAAACAAAATTAAATTAAAATTAAGCCCTGTATCTTCTAGAAAAACAGAGGCAGCTCTAACTTCAACACTCAAAATTAAAGGTGCAGTATATGATTCTTGAGAATGATCGTAACTGGATTCTAGCATCGCTGTACCTTGCAGCTACCATCCAAAAGCTCTCTTTTAAGGCAGCTAAGTTTCTGAACCTTTTAAGGTGCATCTTTGATCCAGTCGTAGCTTGTGAATGGTTTAAGTTGAACACCCTGACTTGCTTGTAAGCTCCTCCCCTTCCCCCGTCCTTTTAATAACCAGGAAAGCCCAGTGCTGCTGATTGACTGAACTAGTTTTTACCGTTTGGTTTGTTCTGTTTCTTGTTCATGGAGCCAGGGTTGTGTACAAACCCCAGACTTTTTTTTTCCCCTCATTAAATAAATTCCCACATTACTTCAGTCTGTACATTCTCTGGAAAAATACTAATCTCACCCCTGCTGCATTCCTTTTAAATGATCTGAACGCTGGAACACGTACAGGCTTTTGATGGATGTTGGTGTCAAAATGTTGGAGGCTCGGTTGCGTACAGTAGCCAAGACGATACTGGACTTAATTCATATGCAACACCAGCCATGGGGTCAGCATTTTGATCAGCTGTGAGTCAGCAGTTTGCATCTTGGGTGCAAGAAATGTAAGAGATAAGAGCTTTAGACCACACTCCACAGCTAACTCTGAAACCCAGATCACTAGTGGGTCAGATTATAGACAGGCGACTTCTGTCAAACACTCAGTCTCACTCACTGCAGGTTACAAATACAGAATGGCTTTTAAAGCAACACTAGGTAGTATTTTTACCTTAAAGTTACAGCTTCAAAATCACTGTGATGCTCCACTGGGCTGTAACAGGGAAAATAGAGCCTCTGTTTTTGCTACTCCAGGCACTGCACTATGTAACTTCTGGAGAAGGATAAGGGGAAAAAAATAAATAAATAAAAAGATCACCACACCTCTCTGATGGAGCGCTCAGGACATGAAGTGACTGGGAACAGCAAGCCTGCCTCAAACTATAGCAATTTACTGTTTGAAAAGACATGAAAGTTTAAAACAATCAAACTGAAATTCTGTCTGTTCTTCAGGAGTAAAAATAGCATTACATCATTTCAGAAACATTTCCTTTAGTGGGGGTCAATCAAATTAAAAAAAATAATCACAGGGACATTCCGTGATTAATCACAAGTCAAAACGCTAGTACTTCCTTGTTTTTTTGGAAGGGCAATAAAACAAATGTATAAAGTGACATATGCAACAAAGGCATTCAAGGGAAGTGTTCTTTTTGAAAAAGAAGAAAGAAAGGGGGAGAAGGGAGAAAAAGAAGGAGAAGGCGGCTTCTGAACTCAACGATACTGTGTTTACATCTCCTAATACATCACTACACTCTGTAAAACCAGTGCATTATGGGAGGAATTTGTTACGAAATTTGGTAAAATGATCTATTTGCATAAAAAAAGCAAGCATTAACAATTCCAGATTAATCATTAAATATGTTAACGCTGACAGCACTACTTTATTTTCTTAAACACTGAAGACTCTACATTGTCTATCTTTTTTCAACATGACTGAATTCTTCAAACTTGCTGAAATCAAGGATTCCTCTGACTCCTACACCACGAGACCCCCTTAAGGCACATCCCCACATACCTTTTCCAAGGTTGTGATTACCACAAGGATCAGCAGAACATCGTGTTATGACAAGCTTAGCGCAGATCTGACACGACTGTAGCGCTCAAACCCCTTACGTCAGCTTTGTGTGCGAGAGCTTTATTCTCGAGGATCCGCCGCTGTGCCGTGACACGTACTCGCACGCAGGCCGCGGCACAAAGCAAATACTCCGCAGACAATAAGAAGGGGCTGCTCTCCGATACCATCTATCAAAACAATAACATTCCTGGGTTCATGTGTTTGAGCGAGCAGGTGGGTGTGGAGGGAAGGGTACCCTGTCAGACCTGGAGTCAGAGCTGCCTTCTCCACTATGGCTCAGTGACAGACGAGAGAACGTGGAGTGATGACCCCTGAACTCTCAACCTAACTTCATCTGAGATTTGTTTTTTGTTTTTTTTCTAAACTCAATACTGCCCTATGAAGTACAGGCGCCCCCTCCAGGGTGTGTTCCCGCCTGCGTCCCAATGATTCCAGGTAGGTTCTGGATCCACCGCGACCCTGAATGCATCTGAAGCCCACCAAGACACATGCTGTGAAACAATCAGAAAACAAGGGATAAAACAAGCTGTTTTGAATATGATCCTCTTCTAACGTCAAGTGCAGAGATTTTACAATCACCCCGCCCCCTCGCCTGAGTTTGTCCAATCGCAGCGCTGCACCTGTGTTAATGTGGGAGCGTAAAGACAAGAGAGTGCAGAGTGCAAAAAGCACTGAGTAAAAACAGAAAATGAGAACGTAAAAGAAGAGTGAAAACGGCTAAAAACCAGAGCTTCTGCTCCTCACTGCTGTGCACTCGGGGTCGGGGTGAACAGCGAGCGGCTCATTATCATTTAAAGGAACAGGCGCTGAAAGGTTTTGACAGCTTTGATGTAAAATGGACATATCCCCATCCTTTTTTTTTTCCTTAAGCAAAAAAACAGGTTTGGGCCCCAAAGCAGAGGGAATACGAAGCCAGACCCTAAAGTGAGAATAAGAGTCAAACTGGCCCCAGACAACAGCAGGCATTAGATCCACTGAGTAAATTCATCACAGAGAGAGAGAGACACAAACATTTTCAAAATCATGAGGCCGAGTCTCTTCTTTCGTATAAACAAACAATTCTGGCAGCACTTTCCTTACGATCATTAAGAGCGTACTTTGTAAACAGTTCTTAAAATATCTGTTTGCTTTGGCACTGCTGCCCAGGGGCCCGGCAGATTCCCAGCAGCTGTGCGCCAGTAGATCCACAAACTGGGCTTGGCAGCATGGAACAAAACTATGACAAGAACTTGGGTCAACTCTTAGCCAAAAGAACGAGCCCAAACTAGTCAACAGCTCTAGAGACAGTTATCAGTTCTCGCTGCTGATATAGTGGTGACGATCTCAGATTCACTGGGGACAGGTTCTGAAACAAAGCCACGGTGGCTCCAAGGAGAAGTCTGCGGAGCTGTGCTGAGAGCAGCTGAGGATCCATTGCCCCATGTATAGAGCTGTTGCGGTGAAAGAATTCCCTGTGTGGTGATTTAATTTGCACCAAGTCTTGAATAATCTATGAGTCCAATCAGAGAACAAACTCAAATCGGACAAGGTCTTTAAAAGACGGCAACTGTATCCAAGTATAGATTATAGTCATTTATGCTCATTATAGCTTCCTGGTGGAATTTCCCAAACCAGTGGCCAGCACAGTGGTCACATCTCGGTAGATACTGCACTAGTGGATGATTTTATTAATGACTAGAGTCATCATTGTGGAGCGAAAGGCGGGGGAGAGCCTGATGTCACGGAGATGAATGGCTGCGCTTGGAGAAAGGCTTTTGGGAACATGGACAATCACTAATTGGATGAGGGTTCTAGGAAACAGGCCTTTATGCAGCCGGACTGAAAAATGGGATGGGAGCTGTAACGCCTGTGCCCATGTTTGCTGTGTGGGTGGGCTGGCTGCCTGCCTCCAACCCCCCCCAGCCCCAAACTCTAAATACGAAATTCAATAGGTCCCATCCATGCTTCAGAGAAAAACAAAAATGTTACACAAAAGTATGAACAAGGAAGATGATCAAGCTTCACGGACTATTGGCAAACTCTGCACGGAGCTGTGCGTCCAAATCAAAAAACCACAGCTGGTAACAAGTAAGCTATAATATGATGGAATGACTCTAAATAAATAATTTGATTTACGGAAGCTGCCATTAATATTCCAAACGGGCGATGGATTTTGGGGCGAATGATGTCAAATGTTTGCACAGCGCTAAACCTGAGATTAGTGAAGGTCATCTTAAAGAATATCAGGCCTCATTGTGCTGCTGTTGTGTGTCGTTTCCAGTGGAACAGCACAGGAAATACTGATAGTCCTCAGCTTTCCCAAAGACAGACAGAAGAAATTAGCTCCAAAAGAAACACGGCTCTGCTCTCGTCTCTTTACTCTAGGGGCATTTCATTCATTCCATCGATCACAGCTGTGGAGAGACTGGACCGAGTGACGAAAGCACGACGCGCCACAGACGCAGCCCTAAACCCCAGTATATGGAGCAAGTATCGTACGATGCAATGAGAACATTCACCGCTTCTCTCCGTCAGCGTCCTCTGACTGGTTTACGGAGCCTGAGAGTCACAGTACAGACTTGGCGCTCGTGGAAGAATCTGAGGAATCAGCAGCTCTGGATCAGCTCTGGACAGTCGGCGGTGTGTAGGTTTAGACTCTGCTGTGTGTCGTCGTCTGTGTTCTGGATCGAATTGAATAGTCCTGTTTGTTCCAGAGAGAGGGTCTACTGCCACCATCTGACCTCACCACCTAGAGCGAGCCTCAATAACTACAGCATCGACCTTCATGTAGCGGGATTTTACAAACAATATTTGTGTTTTACCGTGCCTTAATAATTTAGAGTACTTCCATCATGTTAAGACTGGTGTGTTACCAGATGGGTGACATGTACACGTTTCTGTAAATGCACTCTTTAATCTGCACATCTGGTGGAGTCATGGTCTTACGCTGCTTTCACACTGAACGCTGTAGGCACGGGAAGCTTCCGTCAACACCACTCACAGTCTCCCATACATTTGCTGGTTGGGCTTTTTTGTAGCGAGGGACGATCAACAGAAAGAGGGAAATTCTTGTTTTATTTACATTAAAGATTGATTTAGGCTTAACTTTACACTTTTTTAGACAGTTTTAAATCAATTGTCATATCGCCAAAAATGTCGGTATCGCTAAAATACACCTCAGTGGAACATCAATGATTTTAAAGCTGTACTTTATGCTACCTAGTGTTGCTTTAAAGGCAGGAACACACCCTGAAGGGACCACACACTTACACATTTACTCACACACACCTGTGGACACTTGCATCACCAATTCACCTACCAAGATGCATTTTTGAACCATGGGAGGACAACCACAAACACCCCAAACTGCGTGACAGAGACACTACCTGCAGCGCCACCCACCACCATCCTTCCCTCCCTTTATTTCAGGACACAGTTTAAAATACCTAGTGCTACTTTAAATCATAATCACAATATTGGTCCGAAAATAGTTCCCCAAATCGTTCAGCCCTGGTGTGAACTGAGGACAACGTGAACTGCATTACCTGGAGGGCAGGATTATCCTTGTTCCTCACAGTATGGGTACGATAAAGTTCAACAAACACACCTGAGAACCACTCACTCCCACAATTTTCACAATATACACTCACTGGCAGGTCTGAATGTAACTGTTTTGAAGCTGATAGAGTGTAGTGTTGCAAAATTCCAAGAACTTTCTAAATTGGGAAATTTACCATGGGGATTAACAGGTAATTATGGGAATTAACCGGAATAAAATGGATATAATCAAAGCTAAAGGTGGGAAACTTACATATTTGTGGTAAAAAAAAAATATACTGAAGCATAATCTTGGCTCAAAAAAATTAGACATGATTTCAAAACCTTAGAATAGCAAAGCTGCACCTCAATCCCAAGCACATGGCACATTACACACTGAAGGGCTACTGAGACCAAGCCCCTGCACTGTTCATTCCTCCATCACATGTACAGCATATGTCCAGATGATTTCTAGAAACCTGACAGTCACCTCCTGAAAACACACCTGACTTTCAGTAGTGCTTTGGTCTAAACGCAAGCTTTAACGAGGTTCATATTTGTATTGACAGTATTAGCACTGAAACATTTGAGCAACTATTTAAGCAACTTCATTTAAGAGAGTAGTTTATCAAGGCAAGCAGGCTAGCAAAAGGTTAGCTTAACAAGGCTAGCATAGGCTAGCTACCTATAGTTTTTGCCTCAACAGGTTTCTCTAACCAAGATTTAATACTTATTATTTAACATTTTGAAGACCATTGTCATTTTATTCAACAGAAGAATGCCATGTGCATCAATTATGACATCACAGGTGTCATTAATTATTGTATTGTTATGCCTTCATGTCTGCTTTAAAAAAGAAAAAAGTACATTGATGATAGTGTATGATATTTTCTTTATTATCCATTAATTCCAATAAATTCTCAAAGTAAAAGTTTAAGTTCCCAAGCTAATTGTACCATGGAAAGTTACTACTAATTTACTGGAAATGTATCAGAAATATTCCACAAAACAGAAAAAACAATATATAAAATTAAAAAACACTACCCATCTTACATGGGCTCAGTTGTACTCCAGAATGCACTGGTTGGCAAGTCGCTCGTGAAGTTAGTTTGTTTAAGAGCTGGGATTAAGATTCCAGTGTATAGACTGTGTGATATTTGCTGGAAGGTTGCCAGATCTTGTGAGCCTGAGAAGCACAGACGTTCCAGTCAGAAGTTAGTCACTTTAATGAAACTAGTGTTCCTTCTAGAGTTGTTGCGTTCCTGCTCCAGAGATTAAACACTGTATTCACACATTTAATGTTGCATTTAACAGCTGCACTCATCCTAGGAGGAGGTTGTTAGAGAAAAGTTATTGCTTTCTGAAAGTGACTTATATAAACATTGCTTATATGAATCGCTTCCTACGTTTTGGGTTTACAGCATCAAACAGAAAATCCTCTAAATTATTTCTGAGCTAGCGTCACTCAGTGGCTTCACGCTGTCACAGAGCTTGAACGTGCACAGCTTGATTCACCAAAATAAGGAACGTCGTAATCTCACTGATCACAGCAGCCGACGGGACCTAACCTTTCCAGAGTCCAACGCAACCTCCATAAGAAGATAAACAATGTCCAGCAGGGATTTACATTCCACTGAGCAGTGGTGTCCAGGCCTCGCCCTAGTCTTATCGCATTGCCCGTGTCTCATAGCGCTGTTCCAACAAAAAAAAAAAAAATAAATAAAAACCTGGATCCTGAACATGGTCTGTTCCTGATTTTCCGAACGTTGGTTCTTTGCAACAAACCGGCCCAAGTTTCCAACAGTGACAGGAACCAAGGAAACCTCATCAGTGGGGGGGCGCTGTGTTCCAGCATCGCTGTGTCTGAATTCAGCTCCAGAGCTGAGTTAGGGCAGTCACGTTGAAAGATTTCCCCGTGCTGTGAGGTAACAAGACTCAGCAGTGCAACATGCGCCCCAAATTACTTAATTCATCCTGTTTCTAGCTCTACACTTCTCACTGTCACCTGGATCCGGCCTGAACCGTTTGTTCTGAGGCTGCTCCGTGACCTGACGCTGCTGGAGGCGGTTGGGCATCGATAGCTGAATGAGATCTCAAATTTGCATTTCCCCGTTTCAATGCATCTTTTCTGGCACTGCTTTGGCACATTGCCTCGTCTATATTACCTGGCACACCCTTTTCATTTGGTTAAAAAGCTGAAATGCTCCCAAACTGCCAAAGCTGCATTTGGATTTGTGGCTGGTTTGCTGCCATTGCGTCCATTTTGTAAAACGAAGGCTGACACTCAGCCGTTCAGATGCCAACAGTTGAGAGAAATTACTTTCTCAAAAACAAGACCATTCAAATATTGGGAAGCATATCTACCATTTGTAGCTGTGAGCCTGGTCAATATTGAGAAATTACCATATTTCAGTTACTGTGACAGCCCTCATGGTTTATCCACTGTTTACAGCACGGTCAGATCAGACTGAGATGATACACACGTGTTCCAAGCCCACAATCGTAGGGGAAAAAACTAAAATATGTAAAAGACACAAGGAAGAAAACAAAAGTTTTGAGAAGAGATTTGAAGTGAGACAGAAAGCAGTTAAATTTGAATTCTCGTTCTGCAGATTTCAGTTCAAACTTCCAGTTCCACCTTAAACGATGCTGTAGCATCAAGCACTAGCATGTACTCGCTTCAGCACTTAGGGTGGAACTGGAAATTCCAAGACATCGGATACTAGCCATGCTTTTTTTTCCCCTGTTTGTTCTGAAGTAAAAAGCCATAATCAACTGAACCAACATTAAACTAAGATAATTCACCGGTGACCTTAGTGTTTAGAGAAGAAAATACCGACATCTGTGGGGCTCTCTCATTAAGAACTGAGTCATTCTCTTCACAACAGATCTGATCTATGTTGAAAAGGTAAGGTTTTCATTATTTGAAGAGAAACAATAACATCTACAAAGCAAACAAATTCCATCTTAGCTGCAGATTCACTTCAAACCAGCTTTATTCTACAGAAAAAGCAAGAAAAGCCAAACATGGGTCAACAGAATGAAGACCAGCCCTGAGACACTTCTCAAACCCTGCTGAGATAGCCATCAACATTCATTCAGTGGCCCCTGACTTAAATCAATGAAGGGTTGGGGGAGATCTGAAACCAAACCAAAACCATCTCCATCCAATACTTAGACAACAAGAACTTTCTACTGCATTAAAGTGCATTATCGTTTACTCTGTGCTTTGCCAAAACCGAAAGCTCACTCACTGCCACAGAAATGGCTTTAAAGCTTTAGTGCTGTTGACCCAAATGTCTCATTAGAATAACTACTGACACAGACCCATCCAGAAGTTCTACCTGAAACCCACGGTCCAATCCTTTGTTGAAAGAGTTTCAGCTGCCAACGCTGCTCAAACAGTGGTATCTCATGAATCTTCTAGTTGTCACCAGCTTCAGATCGCTTCAAAACCAATGGACTATAATTAGTTTCACTCTGATTGGTGTTTTCAGTGTTATAATCAAATCAATAGACTGTAGCATAATGGCAGGCTTTTTATACATTTCAGATGTTTCCTCTCCGTATACTGTTCTCCAGTGGGTCTGCGCTGGAAACGGGTTAAAAAGTGAGTATCCCCTAGAGTATCCCCTGTCCTGTATATGTCTCTAGAGTACAGCCTGTGTGTTGTGTTCTGGTGTTGTGTTCTGGTGTTGCGTTCTGGTGTGGTGTGTTGTGGACGGGTGTGTTGTGGACGGGTGTGTTGTGTTGTGTTGTGTTCTGGTGTCCTGTGTTGTGTTCTGGTGTCCTGTGTTGTGTTCTGGTGTCCTGTGTTGCGTTCTGGTGTCCTGTGTTGCGTTCTGGTGTCCTGTGTTGCGTTCTGGTGTCCTGTGTTGCGTTCTGGTGTCCTGTGTTGCGTTCTGGTGTCCTGTGTTGTGTTGCGTTCTGGTGTGTTGTGTTGTGGACGGGTGTGTTGTGTTGTGGTGTGTTGTGGACGGGTGTGTTGTGTTCTGGTGTCCTGTGTTGTGTTCTGGTGTCCTGTGTTGTGTTCTGGTGTCCTGTGTTGTGTTCTGGTGTCCTGTGTTGTGTTCTGGTGTCGCGTTCTGGTGTGTTGTGTTGTGGACGGGTGTGTTGTGGACGGGTGTGTTGTGTTCTGGTGTGTTGTGTTGTGTTGTGTTCTGGTGTGTTGTGTTGTGTTGTGTTCTGGTGTCCTGTGTTGTGTTCTGGTGTCCTGTGTTGTGTTCTGGTGTCCTGTGTTGTGTTCTGGTGTCCTGTGTTGTGTTCTGGTGTCCTGTGTTGTGTTGTGTTCTGGTGTTGCGTTCTGGTGTCCTGTGTTGTGTTGTGTTCTGGTGTTGCGTTCTGGTGTCCTGTGTTGTGTTGTGTTCTGGTGTTGCGTTCTGGTGTCCTGTGTTGTGTTGCGTTCTGGTGTGTTGTGTTGTGGACGGGTGTGTTGTGTTGTGGTGTGTTGTGGACGGGTGTGTTGTGGTGTCCTGTGTTGTGTTCTGGTGTCCTGTGTTGTGTTGTGTTCTGGTGTCCTGTGTTGTGTTCTGGTGTCCTGTGTTGTGTTCTGGTGTCCTGTGTTGCGTTCTGGTGTCCTGGTGTTGCGTTCTGGTGTCCTGGTGTTGCGTTCTGGTGTCCTGGTGTTGCGTTCTGGTGTCCTGGTGTTGCGTTCTGGTGTCCTGGTGTTGCGTTCTGGTGTCCTGGTGTTGCGTTCTGGTGTCCTGGTGTTGCGTTCTGGTGTCCTGGTGTTGCGTTCTGGTGTCCTGGTGTTGCGTTCTGGTGTCCTGGTGTTGCGTTCTGGTGTCCTGGTGTTGCGTTCTGGTGTCCTGGTGTTGCGTTCTGGTGTCCTGGTGTTGCGTTCTGGTGTCCTGGTGTTGCGTTCTGGTGTGTTGTGGACGGGTGTGTTGTGGACGGGTGTGTTGTGGACGGGTGTGTTGTGTTGTGGTGTCCTGTGTTGTGTTCTGGTGTTGCGTTCTGGTGTCCTGTGTTGTGTTGTGTTCTGGTGTTGCGTTCTGGTGTCCTGTGTTGTGTTGTGTTCTGGTGTTGCGTTCTGGTGTCCTGTGTTGTGTTGCGTTCTGGTGTTGCGTTCTGGTGTCCTGTGTTGTGTTGCGTTCTGGTGTGTTGTGTTGTGGTGTGTTGTGGACGGGTGTGTTGTGTTCTGGTGTATCCTGTGTTGTGTTCTGGTGTATCCTGTGTTGTGTTCTGGTGTATCCTGTGTTGTGTTCTGGTGTATCCTGTGGATGGGTGTATCCTGTGGATGGGTGTATCCTGTGTTGTGTGTGAGAAAAGTTCACATTAATCAGCATCACACCAGCAGTAATTAAGGATGTATTTAAAGCTTGCATTAACAATTAGTATCACAGCAGCAGTATTAAGAATTATATTCAAAGCTTGCAAATAGTAGAATAAGAGTGTGTTTATTAGCAGTATCAGGGGAAAGATGTGGGGTGAAGAGAGTGCAGAGGCAAATGCATCTAAACAGGGAACGAAAACTCAGAACCAAGAGACCTACGGCAACAGGAAATGAACATTGCACAAATGACAATTCCCTGGTTCAAACCAGTGCTGTGGTTGGAATGCGATGCCTCTGCACAACTCAGAACAGCGTGGGGGTTTGTCTGTATAATCTAGTGTATGTGACATTCTTTGAACTCCTAGTGAGTGGACATCGTTCCCAGAGAGCTCTTTGCAAATAAACTTTTTATTGTGGTAAACCTTTGACGTTCCGGGTCCTTCTTCCTACATCCCAGAGAAAATGAATGCGCATGTGTTACAGATGATTTAAAGGGAAACACTCAACATATATTCTGGTGTCCTGTGGTGGGGATAGGTGTGTTGTGTTGTGGACAGGTGTGCTGTGGACAGGTGTGTTGTGTTGTCCTGTGGACAGGTGTGTGTTGCGGTGTGGTGTCCTGTGCTGTGGACAGGTGTGGTGTGTGTTGTGTGTGTTGTGTTCTGTTGTGTGGTCAGGTGTGTGGTGTCCTGTGCTGTGGACAGGTGTGTTGTGTTGACAGGTGTGTTGTGTTCTGTTGTGTGGACAGGTGTGTTGTGTGGACAGGTGTGTTGTGTTCTGTTGTGTGGACAGGTGTGTTGTGTTCTGTTGTGTGGACAGGTGTGTTGTGTTCTGTTGTGTGGACAGGTGTGTTGTGTTCTGTTGTGTGGACAGGTGTGTTGTGTTGACAGGTGTGTTGTGTTGACAGGTGTGTGGTGTTCTGTTGTGTGGTCAGGTGTGTGGTGTTCTGTTGTGTGGTCAGGTGTGTTGTGTTCTGTTGTGTGGTCAGGTGTGTTGTGTTCTGTTGTGTGGTCAGGTGTGTTGTGTTCTGTTGTGTGGACAGGTGTGTGGTGTTGACAGGTGTGTGGTGTTCTGTTGTGTGGACAGGTGTGTTGTGTTCTGTTGTGTGGTCAGGTGTGTTGTGTTGACAGGTGTGTTGTGTTGACAGGTGTGTTGTGTTCTGTTGTGTGGACAGGTGTGTTGTGGACAGGTGTGTGGACAGGTGTGTGGACAGGTGTGTGGACAGGTGTGGTGTGTTCTGTTGTGTGGACAGGTGTGGTGTGTTCTGTTGTGTGGACAGGTGTGGTGTGGACAGGTGTGGTGTGGACAGGTGTGGTGTGTTCTGTTGTGTGGACAGGTGTGGTGTGTTCTGTTGTGTGGACAGGTGTGGTGTGGACAGGTGTGGTGTGTTCTGTTGTGTGGACAGGTGTGGTGTGGACAGGTGTGGTGTGTTCTGTTGTGTGGACAGGTGTGGTGTGGACAGGTGTGGTGTGTTCTGTTGTGTGGACAGGTGTGTGGTGTGGACAGGTGTGGTGTGTTCTGTTGTGTGGACAGGTGTGTGGTGTGGACAGGTGTGTGGTGTTCTGTGGTGTGGACAGGTGTGTGGTGTTCTGTTGTGTGGACAGGTGTGTGGTGTTCTGTTGTGTGGACAGGTGTGTGGTGTTGACAGGTGTGTGGTGTTCTGTTGTGTGGACAGGTGTGTGGTGTTCGGGTGTCCTGGAGTGTGTTGTGGACGGGTGTGCTGTAACTCTTCGGGTGGGGAAGGGTCTGAAGTTTTTCTAGAAAAAAGCCAGTGCGCTGAGCGTGGAGACCACGCCAACAGCCCGCGACAGGAGCGGGTCGGCCATGTTCTCACCTCACCCTAAACTTAACGGTCACTTTCACACCCTCCAGCTGAGCACGTGAGACACGTTTACGCGAATAAACCTCCACAAACGGCAACAAGCACGAAACAGAAGTGTAAATCTCACAGAAACCCCGCTCCTACCCACACTCTCTCTCTGAAACACGCCGAGATTTCACCTGGAACGGGTTTTAAACAAGAAAACTTGGAGCGAAAAAGGTTTCAAACACAAACCTACACACAGCCCCGGTCCGCTTCAGCTCCGAGTAATCCGAGTTACAGTCGGTCCGATATCCTTCAGAAATGTCCCAGCTGTGTTTCCGTCACCCGCCGAAGATTCCGGGCGCGAACCTTAAAGAGAAACAGTCCGGTCTTCTCGCCTCAGAACCTGGGTCTTATTCGCCCAGCGCCGCGGGTTAAACCGAGCTCCACTCTCTGCTCCCACAAGACTGATCTTTACCACGACTGACGCGCTCTCTCTCTCTCTCTCTCTTTTACGCTCTCTCGCTCTCTCTCTCTCTCTCTCTAACACACTCTCATTCTCTCTCTCTCTCTCTCTCTCTCTCTCTCTCTCTCTCTCAATTTCAATTCGATTCAGCTGGTCTTTATTGACGTCACTTAATTATTTAAGCAAATTATCTTTCTCATACTCTCTCTCTCTCACTCTCTCACTTACTCTTTTACACACACACTCAGCCACTCTCTCTCTCTCTCTCACACACACACACTCAGCCACTCTCTCTCTCTCTCTCACACACACACACTCAGCCACTCTCTCTCGTACACACACACACACACACTCAACCACTCTCTCTCTCTCTCTCTCTCTCTCACACACACACACACACACACACACTCAACCACTCTCTCTCTCTCTCTCTCTCTCTCACACACACACACACACACACACACTCAACAACTCTCTCTTTCCCACACACACACACACTCAACCACTCTCTCTCTCACACACACACACACACACACACTCAACAACTCTCTCTCTCTCTCTCTCTCTCTCACACACACACACACACACACACACTCAACAACTCTCTCTTTCCCACACACACACACACTCAACCACTCTCTCTCTCTCTCTCTCTCTCTCACACACACACACACACACTCAACCACTCTCTCTCTCTCTCTCTCTCTCTCACACACACACACACACACACACACTCAACAACTCTCTCTTTCCCACACACACACACACTCAACCACTCTCTCTCTCTCACACACACACACACACACACTCAACAACTCTCTCTCTCACACACACACAAACACTCAGCCACTCTCTCTTTTACACACACACACACACACACACTCAGCCACTCTCTCTTTTACACACACACACACACACACACACACACAGAGCGAGGAGACGGCGGACCACGGCTGGTGACTGAGGACAAAGTTGAAAGTCCATTGTCGTTTTGCACAACGTTTTCTGGGCGGATCATAGTTTATTTAAACAGACTTTTAGACAAAATCCCACATTTTAGCACTTTTCCATTCACAGTCTTATTTATTAATTTCTCCTTCAGTAGATTCTTCTGTTGCTCTTTATTAATAAGATCAGTAAATAACTATAATCAGCATGTAATCATTTTATACCAGGGTCATACTCTTTATTATATCTCTCAGAGTTGTTGGTAATATTTTAGTATTATGTATTAGTGTGTTTTCCAGAATAAAAGTCCCTGTGAATGTAAAGTCTCTTTGAGGAGGTTATAAAGGAGTTCTATCCGGTACAGGACAGTAGTCTGAGGGGTCCGATGGTGGACAAACTGTGGTCTACAGTCAGTGGGGTGCCAACATTTTTACTCCAGTGGACTGATATATACTCGCTGTCTGGGCAGTCATTCACACTCACAAAGTCAATACTTCTCACACACACATTCCCTCTCATACACACACTCTTACATACATGCACACACACACACACACACACACACACTCAGCTGATTCTCCCAACACACCACCCGATTCCAACTCCTGAATGAATGGTTCATTAGAACCGATTCATTACCTGACTCTGCAGAACCGAGTCACTAGTATCAACCGAATCCATTTTGTGACCAAGTAAAGCTCAAGTTCAGTGGCGCTGGGGTTAAGGGTTCAACCCCATCTCTGGTCTGTGAGGAGTGTGGTGTGTTCTCTCTGTGTCTGTGTGGGTCTCACAACACACCAAACTCTCACACACTCACCCAGTCACTCACACACTCACACCTGTGGACAGTTTCACACACTCACCCGGTCACTCACACCTGTGGACAATTTCACACACTCACCCAGTCACTCACACACACACACACACACACACCTGTGGACAGTTTCATACACTCACCCAGTCACTCGCACACTCACCCAGTCACTCACACACACACTCACACCTGTGGACAGTTTCATACACACACCCAGTCACTCGCACACTCACCCAGTCACTCACACACACACACCTGTGGACAGTTTCATACACTCACCCAGTCACTTGCACACTCACCCAGTCACTCACACACTCACACCTGTGGACAGTTTCACACACTCACCCAGTCACTCACACACACACACACACACACACACACACACACACACCTGTGGACAGTTTCATACACTCACCCAGTCACTCGCACACTCACGCGGTCACTCACACACACACACCTGTGGACAGTTTCATACACTCACCCAGTCACTCGCACACTCACCCAGTCACTCACACACACACACACCTGTGGACAGTTTCATACACTCACCCAGTCACTCGCACACTCACCCAGTCACTCACACACACACACCTGTGGACAGTTTCACACACTCACCAGTCACTCACACACTCACACCTGTGGACAGTTTCACACACTCACCCGGTCACTCACACACCCGGTCACTCACACCTGTGGACAATTTCACACACTCACCCAGTCACTCTCACACACACACACACACACACTCACCTGTGGACAGTTTCACACACTCACCCAGTCACTCGCACACTCACCCAGTCACTCACACACACACACCTGTGGACAGTTTCATACACTCACCCAGTCACTTGCACACTCACCCAGTCACTTACACACTCACACCTGTGGACAGTTTCACACACTCACCCGGTCACTCACACACCCGGTCACTCACACCTGTGGACAATTTCACACACTCACCCAGTCACTCTCACACACACACACACACACCTGTGGACAGTTTCACACACTCACCCAGTCACTCACACACACACACCTGTGGACAGTTTCACATAGTCACCCAGTCATTCACACTTGTGGGCAATTACACACACACACACACACACACGGGGACAGTTACATACACACACACCTGTGGACAGTTACACACATACCTGGGGACAGTTTAATAACACATATACACACAAACCTGGGGACAATCACACACACACACACACACACAAACTCATCTAGTCACACACTCACACATTCACTCACACCTGAGGACAATTACACACGCACACACACACCTGGGGACAGTGACACACACACACACACACACACAAACACACACACACACAGACACACATCTGGGGACAATTACACACACACACAAACTCATCCAGTCACACACTAACACAGTCACTCACACAATCATCATACAGTCACCTGGGAAAAATTACACACACACATTCATCTAGTCACACACTCAGTCACTCACACCTGGGGAGAATTACACACACACACAGTCACTCACACACAAACTCATACACACATTCACACCTGGGAGAAATGACACACACAAAAATTCATCCAGTCACACAGTCACTCCATCTACTAACGTGTGTTTAACTGTGGGCAGAAACCCACACAGACACAGGGAGAACACATCACACTCCTCGCAGTGACCCGAGGAGGGTTTCGAACCAAGGACGCCGAGACCCTTCAGATGTGACAGCGACACCTTTCTGATCTTTAACCAATTAAAAAATGAACAGAGACATGACGTAGAAACATACCTTTATAGTTGGCTAAAATGATTCGAATGAATTACAAAGATTCGATTCTGACAAATGACTCGTCGATTCATTCTGGGGCTGGTCCCTCCCCTCCCCGCCTCGGCTCCCGCTGCCTCTCCCCACACTTTCTCTCCCTCTGAGTTCTGTAACACCCCCGGGCGCGGCGGAACGGCGTTGTTCTCGACTCGGGTGAACTGTTCCGGAGAGAAGCCTGTTCTGTTCTTACCTCACGGGCAGAGAAGTCCGCTCCTCGTGCACTCCCGAGTCCGCTAGAACACAACGTGTGCGGGAGGGGCGGGGGCTTCCCCCTGCTCAGCCAATAGCGCGCCGAGTCTCCGCCAGGCCCCCAAAACTGACCAATGAGCGCACTGGATAAACAGAGCGCGTGATATGGCTCTGATCCACGTAGCCGTGGCGCAGCCTTCTATTATTCACAGCATTTTGGACAAGTTCTGACCCAAAGTGGGCATTCATTCGTTTTGAATAAAAAAAAGAACGCTTTTACAAAATCCAAAACGATTTCTGCAACTTCAATCAGCCATAACATTAAACTACCCTCTCAGCTCCACTGTTCACACTCCAGTCTCTCTGTAGTTTTACACTTACTTTGTAGTCCATCTGTTGCTCTGCATACTTTGTTACCCCCCTTATACCCCTTTTATTCTTCAGCGCTCAGGACCCCCACAGAGCAGGTGTGATGTGGTGGTGGATCATTCTCAGCGCTGCAGTGACACTGACGTGGTGGTGGTGTGTTAGTGTGTGTTGTGCTGGTGTAGAGTGGATCAGACACAGCAGTGCTGCTGGAGTTTTTAAACTCCCTCAGTGTCTGGACCGAGAACAGTCCACCGACCGAAAACATCCAGCCGACAGCGTCCTGTGTCACTGATGAAGGACTAGAGGACGGGCGACACACACTGTGCAGCGACAGATGAGCTACTGTCTCTGACTCTACATCTACAAGGTGGACCAACGAGGGAGGAGTGTCTCACAGAGTGGACAGAGAGTGGACACAGGGTTTAAAAACTCCAGCAGCACTGCTGTGTCTGATCCACTCTACACCAGCACAACACACACTAACACACCACCACCACGTCAGTGTCACTGCAGCGCTGAGAATGATCCACCACCACATCACACCTGCTCTGTGGGGGTCCTGAGTGCTGAGGGACAGGGGGAGAGAGGGGTAGCAAAGTATGCAGAGCAACAGCTGGACTACAGTGGCTGATCAGTGTTTATGTAACAGATCTACACTGGTGCAGCGTGGGCTACGGCTGGATTTTCTCTGGAAAATGGATGAATGGAACGGCCGCTGACACGTGATAAATATTTACACTGATACGAAGGGAGTTCACACAGAAAGGCTTTGTAAATAAAATTATACCAGTGCTGCGCTCTCCTCAAGCTCAGGGACGGCCTCAACTCGATCATAAAGTACACAATGATGCTTCTGAGAAATGAGTTACACTCTTCATTTAAAAGTCATTAGCCAAAGTGGTTCTTCAATGGCATCGCGCAAAGAACCTTTTATAGCAGCTTCATTTTTTAAGAGTGTAGCTGTAAAATGTAAAGAACCGTGAAACAAAGACTCCAAACAACGATGTACCGAATGATTAGCGTGCACGTAAATGATATCCAAATCATCTGGAACGTTTAAATACGCAGATTGTACGAGTATTTTCCGAACGTCTAAATCCAGGCCTTTTCCTACAGTTCCTATTACGAACAACTGGTGGGATGTTGTTGCTCATGTTATTATCATTTTTTTAAATAAAGTTTCCACAAAAGAACACGTTATATATTCTATCGGAAATGATGAAAAGGTGTCTGACCAATTCGTCAAATATGTTACTGCCCAACGCGAGAAACCGAGAGGTCACATTCTGTGTTTGCCTTGGAAACAGTTGGCTATTGTCTTTCAGCGGAGGCCGGTAGCCCCCTGTGAGTAAACCGATAGCATCTGTGCCCCTGCTGGAGCGGCTCAGCCCTGGGAAAAAGCCGCAGCCCCACGCCGTCCAGCAGGGTAATGATCTGGAACCATCCCGACCACGGTGAGGGCGAAGCAGCCTGCAGACAGAGGCCAGCTGCGGAGGGATGGGATCAACACTGGGGTCACTCTGCAATGACCAGTCATTAACGGTTTGAGATAAAGAGGACAGCCACTTAATTAAACAGGTTATTGCGATAGACAAAAAGCACCCTGTCACACGCTCCCAACAGGTACACAGCGTACATCCCTGGGGAAACACTGTTCTATGGTTTGTTTCTGTTCAGAAGCTGTATGTCTGTTAAAGTGGAACGGTGTGTTTGAGAAGAAGGCGACTTGTCTGTAACTTTTTACAATGAACTCAATTGTAAATCGAACGGTTTCATTTTGTGTTTACTTTCATGCAGTCAGTCAGTTACTTAAGTAATATAACAGCATCCTCAGCAACTGTAACAGCAAAAATAAGTAATTGTTACACATCTATGAAGCAGGAATAGAGCAACATCCTCATCTCGGTTCATGCGTTTCAGCTTTTGGAGTCTCTCTGTTGTCTGAGAGAAAGAGAAAGCTTAGCATACTGGACCGAGACACTTTGTTTTTTTGAAAAAAAAAAAAAAAACATTTACAGACACTAGGGCTTCGTAAACACATTTGACCAGTTTCCAGCGCAAACCGACTGGAGAGGAGCTGGAGAGGAAATCTTCAGAGTGTTGTAAGAAGTGCTTATTTATTAAAATTATTAACAACACCTTTAAGAAAAACCTTTGGAAACTGTTAGCCTAGCTGCGGTTAGCTGTTTATGTAACAGCTAAGCTTATAAATGAAACAAAAAAAGCTCAAAATAGAGACCGTGTGTGTTGAGACCACTCTAAAACCCTGACTGTATTACGTGTTATTTTAATTTATTTAAAACCGAATTAGTGGGCGACACAGTGGAGCAGCAGGTAGTGTCGCAGTCACACAGCTCCAGGGACCTGGATGTTGTGGGTTCGATTCCCGCTCCGGGTGACTGTCTGTGAGGAGCGTGGTGTGTTCTCCCTGTGTCTGCGTGGGTTTCCTCCGAGTGACTGTCTGTGAGGAGTGTGGTGTGTTCTCTCTGTGTCTGCGTGGGTTTCCTCCGAGTGACTGTCTGTGAGGAGTGTGGTGTGTTCTCTCTGTGTCTGCGTGGGTTTCCTCCGAGTGACTGTCTGTGAGGAGTGTGGTGTGTTCTCCCTGTGTCTGCGTGGGTTTCCTCCGAGTGACTGTCTGTGAGGAGTGTGGTGTGTTCTCTCTGTGTCTGCGTGGGTTTCCTCCGAGTGACTGTCTGTGAGGAGTGTGGTGTGTTCTCCCTGTGTCTGCGTGGGTTTCCTCCGAGTGACTGTCTGTGAGGAGTGTGGTGTGTTCTCTCTGTGTCTGCGTGGGTTTCCTCCGAGTGACTGTCTGTGAGGAGTGTGGTGTGTTCTCCCTGTGTCTGCGTGGGTTTCCTCCGAGTGACTGTCTGTGAGGAGTGTGGTGTGTTCTCCCTGTGTCTGCGTGGGTTTCCTCCGGGTGACTGTCTGTGAGGAGTGTGGTGTGTTCTCCCTGTGTCTGCGTGGGTTTCCTCCGAGTGACTGTCTGTGAGGAGTGTGGTGTGTTCTCCCTGTGTTTGCGTGGGTTTCCTCCGAGTGACTGTCTGTGAGGAGTGTGGTGTGTTCTCCCTGTGTCTGCGTGGGTTTCCTCTGAGTGACTGTCTGTGAGGAGTGTGGTGTGTTCTCCCTGTGTCTGCGTGGGTTTCCTCCGAGTGACTGTCTGTGAGGAGTGTGGTGTGTTCTCCCTGTGTCTGCGTGGGATTCCTCCGGGTGCTCAGGTTTCCTCCCACGCTCCAAAAACACACATTGATAGGTGGATTGGAGACTCAAACGTGTCCGTTGGTGTGAGTGAGTGTGTGTGTTGCTCTGTGAAGGACTGGCGCCCCCTCCAGGTTGTGTTCCTGCCTTGTGCCCAATGATTCCAGGTAGGCTCCGGACCCACAGCGACTCTGAACTGGATAAGGGTTACATACATTGAATGAATAAAACAGAACTAAGTGTAATTTACACATGAAAACTAGATTTTCATTTATTCAATAATTCCTTTTTCAGTTGAGGTAGTACATTTTCAGATGTCATTTCTGATGTACCGGGAGGCACGGTGGCGCAGCAGGTAGTGTCGCAGTCACACAGCTCCAGGGGCCTGGAGGTTGTGGGTTCCATTCCCGCTCCGGGTGACTGTCTGTGAGGAGTGTGGTGTGTTCTCCCCGTGGATTTCCTGCGGGTGCTCCGGTTTCCTCCCACAGTCCAAAAAAACACACGTTGCAGGTGGATTGGCGACTCGAAAGTGTCCGTAGGTGTGAGTGTGTGAGTGAATGTGTGTGTGTCTGTGTCGCCCTGTGAAGGACTGGTGCCCCCTCCAGGGTGTATTCCCGCCTTGCGCCCGATGATTCCAGGTAGGCTCTGGACCCCCCGCGACCCTGAACTGGATAAGCGGTTACAGATAATGGATGGATGGATTTCTGATGTACCACTCCAGGATGCTTTGTGTACCAGCGGTGTTACAGGTATCTCTACTCTAGCTGATGCACTACTCGGAGATGGTATGCATTTACATTTCTGTGACATTTAAGAGAGTCCTTTAACTCAGGGCTGTGGGGTAACTGGAGTTCCTCATGTTTGCAGAGCTGTGTGTTTCATAATGAGTTGCCGAATGTCAGTCAGCTGAAAAAACGAGTAGGCGACATTCTTCGAAGATATATTTACGTTCACAGATCACCAGGCCTTTAATCCTGTGTCTCCTGAACTTGTTTTCTTTCACTCATGGCTGCACTGGTTTGGAAGCAAAGTCATTCACCAGTTTCATGACGCAGATCAGAATGGCCACAAATGAGCTGGAGTTCTGACCAACAGAGCGACTGTGGGTCCAAAAGTGTTTACAGGGGATTACCCTGGGCCTGCGAGGAGACGTACGAGCCCGAGGCCTCCGACCCACAGCCTCAGTCAAATCACAGCATACACCAGGAGCAAAGGTTGACAGGATAAAGTCACATGCAGATGCAATCCGTTAATATCTAATGGGAAAGTAACATTAGGGCAAAGTTATTAAAGGTATTGCCTACGATTGCTGAGAAGAGCTGTTCTCTCTGGTTTGTTTACATTCAGAAGCTCTGAATCTTTTAAGGTGGAATGGTGTGTTTCAGGAGAAAAACCTCTGTTTGTGGCTGAAGTTTTTATTCACAGTTTAAATTCCCACAGAAACTCATTTGTAACTGGAGGTGTTTACTTTTATGCTGTTATCGATTTACTGAATTTAGTCAGTTCCACCTTAAGTAATGTAACTGTAACAGCAAAGATAAGTTAGTGTTACCCCCCTATGGAGCAGGAATAGAGCAACATCCTCATTTCGGTTCATGCTTTTCAACGTTATGGGGCTTTGTAAACACATTAGACCGGTTTAAACTGACTGGAGGGCAGCAAATAAGTTTTATGAAGTGGTTTTTTTTAGTTATAATCATAAATGACCTGGGATCTGGAACTGTCTGCAACACTACCCGAGAACCTTTAACAGTTTTACTCCTTCTAAAGACTAAGGTCCATTTCTGTTTTTTAATAAACACTACACCAAATATCTTTTCAAATGCCCCTTATTTTGTCTAGATCCAAATAGTTCATTCATTCATTATCTGTAACCCTTATCCAGTTCAGCGTCGCGGTGGGTCCAGAGCATACCTGGAATCATTGGGCGCAAGGCAGGAATACACCCTGGAGGGGGCGCCAGTCCTTCACAGGGCAACACAGACACACACACACATATTCACTCACACCTACGGACACTTCTGAGTCGCCAATCAGCCTACCAACGTGTGTTTTTGGAGCGTGGGAGGAAACCAGAGCACCCGGAGGAAACCCACTCAGACACAGGGAGAACACACCACACTCCTCACAGACAGGCACCCGGAGCGGGAATCGAACCCACAACCTCCAGGCCCCTGGAGCTGTGTGACTGCGACACCTACCTGCTGCACCACCCTTAGATCCAAATAGTATTTTATTTAAATTTAAATCAGATTCAATTGGGAAAGTGCGTAGTACAAGCTCTTTGTCCTTTCCCTGCTCCGTTTTATTATTTTATTATTACTGTGCACAAAACATTTAGATATCTCCTCAGCTGATTCATCACTGATGATCTACAGATGATCCTTGTGATTGTTAGTGTATTGTGTTGTTCGCAGCACTGTTTAGATTCCATTTGTGGCTTAGCTCAGTTCTCCCAGTTCAAGTTCCTGTTGGCTTCAGTTTATTTTTCTCAGTCGAGTGTGTAGTTTATATCTAGTGCTGTTGTTATTTTTCTTGTTTAGTATCCTGCTTGTGCCTGGTCTTTTTAGTTTTATATTTTTATATTAAACACCACCTGTGCGTTTGCAGCCCGTGTCCTCAACGCTGTGTACACTGTGACAGAGTAAGTGTTTGTAGGTCATTCTGAATGGTTTCTGGTTATGTCCGATGTTCCCTTTAAAATCTTATAGGTTCAGGCTGTAAATGTGTGCCAGCTCTGAGTCTGAGCTCAAGAACAAACCCCCGATAAAACAGTAAACCAATGCCACAAAGATTACAAAATATTTTATTGATTAAAAATTGTGATTCCGTTTTTGTGCAATCTTTAAAAACATTGTGTCCTTTACATAAAAAAAGCAAAATATGAAAAAGAAAAATCCTTCCACTGATGCCGTGGCGTCCGGTCTTTAAATGAATCCCAGAAGCACTGCTACAAAATATACAGCTCTCAAAAAGTGCATTCATCATTGATTCTGGTCGCTCAGATTCAAAAGCGAGGCCTGTCGAGATCCACTGGAGCTGTCATACAGTCCCTTTCAATCAACAACGTCAAATACGTATAACTTAAAGAATATATTAACAAATCTAAGTTTAGTACCTTTTGATTTAATCTTGAAATCAAAATGGCAATCTAAGTCTTAGCAGACGTTCTCAGCAGCGTGAAGACAACGATTTGATTAATGGGTACCGTCAGAGTCAATCAGGTCAGAATCTAGTGTTAGAAGGTGAGTACAGGCTACGGCCACTGACCGTTTTAAAAGCAAATCTAGCTTTAACTTTAGTATAAACATAACTCAGAGACGGATCAATTTTCAATTCCCTAAAAAAGGCTGTGCTTTAGGGTCAAATGTCAGCTACGATGCCTCAAAAAGAAATCCAGTGCCTGCTGTAAGCACTGCTCTGAGTTTGTCTAGTGTCATATTTAATGAATTGCACAACTTCACCAGCAGCTTTTCTTTCAAAAAGAACCAAAACAACAGATGAACTAAAGTGTAAAACGAACAGAAAACACCTGGGAATATTCAGACCAATACTGCTGTATAAAAGAAGACAGAAGCAGATTTCTCTGGGGTAAAATAAAATAAAATAAAAAATAGCCAGCCCTCCGTATCCGTGTGGGATTGGTTCTGGGGCCCACCACTGGACTACACTCGGCAGATACTCAAGCCCTTTATATAAGTTATATTTGCATATAACTTCTTCCCATACACGTCAAATCATCCTAGAGACCCTTTCACACATGCAGAGTGACCTAGCTGTATGTGTAAATGTGAACACCAGCTCTTCCCGGACTTTACGTGGCCTTTATCCTCCTACCTCCAGGTAAAGTCTGAGACAGAGCCGCTAATGTTCCGGAGTATCACACTATCACACTGTATCTCTTGCACATTGGCAACCACAGATCTGTCACATCAGCTGACGCCTGCACTAGTTAGCATCATGAATGCAGAGATGGGGAAGAGGGGGAAGCATCCTACAAACACAAGAAGCGAGAAAAATTGTGCTCTCTAGGACACCTGACCTCGACGCAGATTTTTTCTAACCATGGTGGGTTGAATCCGTGGATGCAGACCCAGATACGGAGGGCCCTCTGCGTATACAGTAGGTACATTTTAACAAAAAATCTTGCCTGAAAGGAGGCAAACTAAAGTAAAACACAGGATTGGCACAGATTTGAAGCAGCGGATGACTATTATTAAAATAAATAATCATGAGTGCTACGAGAGTTAGAAAGATGAGCGTGAGATTTGGCTACAGAAATTCCTGAAACTGCAAGAGCTGATTTGGGAATGGGTTCTAGTGTTCTTGAGGAAGAGGAGCAGGTGCCTGGATGATGCCCAGCCTCCCGTTCACTGTGAGTGTTTTCACTGGAGCAGGGACCTGAGGAACAAACCGTCAGTAATAAGATCACTATTCAGAATTCATTTTACATTTATCAACTCTTAAAAGCAGTTTTTAAAACAAACAGATGCTTAAATGAAGTCATTAATCAAAATTATTAATATAAAATATTATTTACTATATTAATTAATCTATTGTTTTACATTTCCTGCAGCAGTATCTCTTTAAAATGTTAAGGATATTTACCTTCCTAAGGCGCTCAGCTCCAGCTCCGGAGCGAATGGCCTCCAGCATGGCCTCTCTGGCTGACTCTGGGTTCCCCCCCGGGGGCAGCACCAGTGCTGGTTTGGGCGGGGCAGGAGGAGGAGGAGGAGGAGGAGGAGCTGGGGGAGCGAAGGCAGGTGGAGGAGGAGGTACAAAGGCAGGAGAATCAGATGAAGTTGGAGAGGGAATGTCGCTCTTGATGGCCCTGTCCTCCGCCATCTTGAATTGCTCCAGCTCCACTGCGGCCTCTGACCTGGTCTGAGGACATTGGGAGCGGAATTGTTAGAACCGACCACTGCACAAATAACAAATCCCATGTCACTGAAACACCAACATCAAGAATGTGTTCTAATGGAAAATATTAATGGAGCGCCCATATATGTGCTCGCTCAGACTTACTCCGTGCGCTCAGATTTTCTCAGTTTGTTCGTGTTGTGGATGAAGCGCTTACAACATAAGAATGAACGCATGGTTCAGGAGCCAGTTTATGTTTGGTGTAAATGCACCAAATGGTTCCATCTGAATCTGAATTTGAATCATATTTGCGGCACTTCTGTTCCAGCAGCATGGAATTTCCACATGAAATCTGGTGTCTCCCAGTCCGACTCAAACCACACTTAAAGGAGGTTTTAAATTTTAAATCCAGGTCTGTGAACATAACTGGGTTTGAGGCGTCACATACTCATGCTTGTGTTGTTACTACGAAAAGCTAAATACTTCTGCAAAGGCAGGTAACAATGGGAATCTCGTTTAGGGATGGGTGGTATCCCTATATGGTATGGTATATGGTATAACTGAGGGTGAGGGGGTTCTCTATTGGGCTGCAAGAGCCTCATATCTGTGAGTGCGGACACGGACACTTTTGAGTCGCCAATCCACCTGCATGTGGCCGATCCACAACATGTGTTTTTGGACCGTGCGAGGAAACTGGAGCACCTGGAAGAAACCCACGCAGACACAGGGAGAACACACCACACTCCTCATAGACAGTCACCCAAAGGAAACCCACGCAGACACAGAGAGAACACACCACACTCCTCACAGACAGTCACCCGGAGGAAACCCACACAGACACAGGGAGAACATACCACACTCCTCATAGACAGTCACCCAAAGGAAACCCACGCAGACACAGAGAGAACACACCACACTCCTCACAGACAGTCACCTGGAGGAAACCCACGCAGACACAGGGAGAACACACCACACTCCTCACAGACAGTCACCCGGAGGAAACCCACGCAGACACAGGGAGAACATACCACACTCCTCATAGACAGTCACCCAAAGGAAACCCACGCAGACACAGAGAGAACACACCACACTCCTCACAGACAGTCACCTGGAGGAAACCCACGCAGACACAGGGAGAACACATCACACTCCTCACAGACAGTCACCCGGAGGAAACCCACGCAGACACAGGGAGAACACACCACACTCCTCACAGACAGTCACCCGGAGGAAACCCACGCAGACACAGGGAGAACACACCACACTCCTCACAGACAGTCACCCGGAGGAAACCCACGCAGACACAGGGAGAACACACCACACTCCTCACAGACAGTCACCCGGAGGAAACCCACGCAGACACAGGGAGAACACACCACACTCCTCACAGACAGTCACCTGGAGGAAACCCACACAGACACAGGGAGAACACACCACACTCCTCACAGACAGTCACCCGGAGGAAACCCACGCAGACACAGGGAGAACACACCACACTCCTCACAGACAGTCACCCGGAGCAGGACTCAAACCCACAGCCTCCAGGTCCCTGGAGCTGTGTGACTGTGACACCTACCTGCTGCATCACCTACTGTTATACCACCCAACCCTAATCTGGTCACTTGTAATCTGCAAAGTGGACACTCCTTAGAAGTAAAACTGATTTGCCCTGCCTGTTCCCACCCTGTCATGCTCACCTTCTTTAGCCTTGCAGAGTTACTCTGAGCTCTGATGGCAGAGAGGAGAGCAGTCCGCTCGTTCTCGCTCTCCAGGTAGGATGGCTTCTTGGTGCTGGTGGTGAATGAGCCAGTCACCTACACACAAACACAGCAAAGTTATGAGGAACATGTCTTTGCGGTTTACATTTTTGCATGATTAGATCATTAAGATACACAGGCAAATGACACACCACAGGAGCATTTTGTAGTTCTATGGTTACAGACTGTAGTCCATTTGTTGCTCTGCATACTTTGCTACCCCTCTTTTCCCCTGTTTTTCAGCGCTCAGGACCCCCACAGAGCAGGTGTGATGTGGTGGTGGATCATTCTCAGCGCTGCAGTGACACTGACGTGGTGGTGGTGTGTTAGTGTGTGTTGTGCTGGTGTAGAGTGGATCAGACACAGCAGTGCTGCTGGAGTTTTTAAACCCTGTGTCCACTCTCTGTCCACTCTGTGAGACACTCCTCCCTCGTTGGTCCACCTTGTAGATGTAGAGTCAGAGACAGTAGCTCATCTGTCGCTGCACAGTGCGTGTCGCTCGTCCTCTAGTCCTTCATCAGTGACACAGGACGCTGTCGGCTGGATGTTTTTGGTCGGTGGACTGTTCTCGGTCCAGACACTGAGGAGTTTAAAAACTCCAGCAGCACTGCTGTGTCTGATCCACTCTACACCAGCACAACACACACTAACACACCACCACCACGTCAGTGTCACTGCAGCGCTGAGAATGATGTGAAAGGCAATGTTCTGGAGTACTTTTTAAGGTCTATTCTTAATCTTAAAGCTTCCTTGCAAATGGTCATTACATAAAATGGTTTAATATGTTGTAAGAAGCCTGAGATATTGTTTTACATCAGACCTTCTGACCTCAGACATACCTTGCCATCTACGCCCCTTTAAAGCAACACTAGGTATAATTTATACTTTAAATTACAGCTTTAAAATCTCCATGACACTCCACTGAGCTGTTATAGGGAGAACAGAGCCTGCACTGCAGACACTGCACTATGTAGCCTCTGGAGAAGTGGAGGAACCCTACCCGCCCACTCTCTCTTCCATTTCATTTCAGTACAGTGATGTTAAAGTGAATTACACTCTGCAGCTGAAGGGGAGCCCAGGAACAAAAATACCACATATCACCACCTAATGTTGCTTTAAGAAGAAACCTACACTGAGTGAACTGTGACCAAACATGTGACTCTGCGCAACTCTCAGAGCCCAAGCTTGGAGCTGCGAGGGCACACAGGTAGAAGTGATTTAAGACGTTCACTTCCAAAGAGGTTTGGAAGTGGATGTGTGTTTCCACAGCAATTATGGCCCTAAAATTGTGGCAGTTGAAGAAGCAGTGCGTGAGCCTTGAAAGAGCGTCTTGTGCCTCTGACTGACAAACCCTCATGCTTGTATTACCTTCTTGAGACGTTCAGCTCCTCCTCCGGACTGAATGGCCTCCATGAGGGAGCTGTGCAGAGACGTCTCCTTCTCCACCGACTTCATCATTACAGGCTTGAACTTCTTGACCGGCCCAAACAGAGTGACCTGGTTCGGTTCGGGCAGAACCCTGGGGCTGTGCATCTCCGGCTTCTTTGGGATGGGTGGACGAGTAGGTCTCGATGGACTTTTTGTAGGGGAGTCGTTCCTGGACGTGTTGTCTTTAGACTGCGTGGATTCAGAGTATGTAGAAGTGCGGGTTTGTTGTGGAGGCTTGTTGTTTACGGGGCTGGGATCCAGAGACTGAGCGCTTGCTGTGCTTGTGAACTGTGGTTCCTCAGAGCATTCCCACTTCTCAGAAACATGAGTAGGGTAGCTCTGTGAACGCTTGGGGCCAGAAAAATAAGCCACTGGATTATGGTATGGTCTAATCTCAGGTGTAAAGCATCGGTTAGCTGGCTGACTTTGTCCATCCAAAGCTGATTCAGCCGTTTCCTGAATTCCATTTACCCTAGCCGAGGCTTTCCCTGTGTATTTAGCAATAGCCGAGGCCACGTATTGACTGGAGGTTCTTCTGGAAGGCTTCAGAAAAGAAAGATTTCTCCTCTGCTCTGAGACAGAGCTGTTTTCAGCTGGATCTGAAACAGGAAGCTTGTTTATCACTGCTGATTCTGGGGGGTTTGTTGACCCAATGGCCTCTTTTGGGCATTCCTCAACTGTAGGCTTCTCTGGAGGGCAAGATATTTCTTTTACAGGGACGGGTTTGGGTAGCTCAGCTTCCCAAGTCTTCACAGAAGCCCCTTTGTTGGCTCCAAGGGCCGGATCCTGCTTCTCCGCTGAACTCCAGAAAGCTTTGGCTTTGCCCAGGAGCGGAGAGTCCAGCTCTTCGGCCGATTCACGGGGACCGCTATAACGGTCCTGGGCCGAGGATGGCCTGGCCTCTCTGTGTTTGACCATGTTACCCAGCTCGTCGATCTTAATGGCGCCGGTTCCGAGGGAGCCTGCAGGTTTTTGGGAGAGGGACATGGCTGGTTTGTGCGGGATGACGGTGAAGGTTTTTAATCCGAATCTAGACACAGGGCTGTGGGAGATCTTGATTTGTGCAGCGGTGGGAGTTTTAGAAGGCAAGGTTGAGGGCTCCACTTGAGGGTTCTCCATGCTGTAGCTCCGGACAAAGGGTGGAGGCCTAAGTGTGCTGTCTGCCATGGTGGGAGGCCTCTGGGCAGCAGGACGTACCACAGGACTCTGAGACCTCCGTGACACCGCTCCACTGAGAACACTGGGTTTCTCCAGCTCCACTTTGTTTTTAATGGCCTGACTGAAAGGGCTGCGCCGACATTGATCTGTCTGGGTTTTACTAACGCTTCCTTTGTTGTTTCGCTTTTGGTCTTCCACACTCAGCTTGTTTGAGCCACCCATGACGTCTTGTTTGTTCTCGGTTCGTGTTGTGCACATAGCTTCAGGGACACACAGACCGGGTCTGTCATCATCAAGGACTTTGTCGATGGCAGTAACTGGAACGTCCACGTCAACAATAGAGACCGGGACTTCTTCCTCCACGCTCACAGACGCCTCGTCTGAGCGATTAACTTCTAACACAAAGAAAAGAGTTTCACCAGATTTTAGTCATTCGTAAAGAGAGCTCATGTCGTATTTGTGTTCCCACTCACATCAACCCTGTGCTAATATCAGTAAAACAATATTAAAGTAAAACAAAGCAATATCACAGTGTCAGCACAGTTTTGAGTTCATTAAAGGGGATGTTTACAGAGTATAATTATATTTTAAAATGTTTATGTGTTACATCTAGTCGCTGTCTAAATACAAACTTAACGATTACAATTATAACGATTTTGGAGCGTTTCTATTGGTCATTCGTCTGGAAATATTCACACAGTGTGAAGGACAGCTGCTGTGTTCCAATGATGTAGTAAACTAAACACCCACACACACAGAGACACGTTTTTAACTGGACAGCGATGATACAGTTGTAATTCAGAATTCAAGCATTTTCCCACTTTTCTGTCATTTTTTCATAAGTCTGGTACAAAATAAAAAATTACAATTTTCATTTTATTTAAAAAACTAAACGCCTTGCTATGAAAAGCCTTACTATGCTACGTTCCCGATGGCTATCATCGAAATCCCCATCTTTAAATCAGCTAAACCCAAACTCACATGTACTTTTTCATACAATATTATCCCAAAGAAAAGAACAAATCCATCCAATGCTTTAGCAGCGCTTTTTCCTGATGGAGCTCGTAACAAACGCAGCACCCAATAAATTCTTCACTCACCGTTTTTACACTACTTTGAGAAGAGAGAAGAAAGAGAACAGAGTGAAAACGACTAAAAACCAGAGCTTCTGTTCCTCGCTCCTCACTGCTGTGCGCTCGGGGTCGGGGTGAACAGCGAGCGGCTCATTATCATTTAAAGGAACAGGTGCTGAAAGCGGGCGTTCTGAACAGGGGCTGTTTACACAGGGGGAGAACACTGCTGTGGGGTTTTTTTTTGTCTAAACTGTCTTCCACTTGTGGAAAACATAGAATTATGTCCCCTCTTCAATACAACATCCACCTAAATCCCCATTTTTAACCACTTCACTTCCTTCCCTGGGACTGAGAGTGCATGACAAATATCAGTGCGTTTCACCTGCGAGGTCCGCGTCCAGATCAGCCAAGGTCAGGTGGATTTGGGCAGTGATCTCGGCTTCCTCCTCGTAGCTGTTCTGTTTCCTCTCTGGCGGTCGCACCCCTCCACTGCATCACATTACAGAATTACAAGGAGTTACAGCATGAGAGAACGTCATCAGGAATATGCAGCACTGATTAAAAGACCCTCTAACGACCCCAAAACCTCACGACTACACTTTCAAACTACTTTTATAGTCAAGCTGTAATAATACTGCAATTTACTGAAATTCTTCATTGTCAGTACGCACTGTGCAGTCAAGTGGAACCCTTAGACTCGACCGTACACACACCCACTGTCTATTTTATCAACTCCACTGACCACACAGGTGCAGATCTACAGATGTAGTCCGTCGGTTGCTCTGCATACTTTGTAAGCCATGATAAGGACCCACACAAGACCAACACAGAGCAGATATCATCTGGGCGGTGGATGATTCTCTGAGCAGTGGTCTACACACAGGACGCTGTCGGCCGGATGCTTTCGGTCAGTGGACTGTTCCCAGTGCAGCAGTGACACAGAGGGGGTTTAAAAACTCCAGCAGCACTGCCGTGTCTGATCCACTCGCACCAGTGAAGGAACATTTGTTTGGCTGTAAGTATGAAGTTACTGTTGCTCTCACTGGCTGCTGATAAAAACGTGCTGGAATTACTGAAAGTTATAAAGATATTCTGAGGTATAATCACCTTTTCATTAATAGAATAATAAGCCTAGCCCTGGAGAGGTTTACTACAGGGTTGTTTCTCAACAGGATGCACGATCTGGGATTAAGCTCCAGAATCTGATGTGGCACCTGTCCATCCTGATCACACTCAGCGGCCCGTTTTCTCCTGAATCTCCATCTGAGGAAAGCTTTTGCATTATTTAAACACTGCTGCAAAACCATCACCTTGAAAAGTCAAAGCTCTAAAAGGTCTCTTCCTCCACCACTCGGACGGGCTTTTTACGATGAGACACAGGCCCAATAAACAAACCTATGATGTGGACAAATGTGCAAATTAGACTTTTCCTAAAGTGGTCCTTCAGAAACTGTGCAGCCTGCACATTAGCCTCGATGAAGGCTGGGAGAGAGCCAGCTTCAGCGAAACGCGCTGATGGACTGGGAGATAAATCTCTGTGCTAGCTCCTCTGGACGTGGAGAGCTGCAGCTGCCGCCTGCCAGGAAACCCGAGCGGGAGGGACACGAGATAAAATAATAATAATAAACACTGTTAACCTTGAAATGAACAGCACTCTGATTCAAAATAAGGAACAGCAGAAAGCCGCCTCTGTTTCCAGTTCATGAAAAGAGCACAAGGCCAGACGGCAATAACAATTCAACTTTACAGAAACCATTGTGGGTTCCTTGTCTAAAAGCTTGTGCACTTCGGACGTAGTTGATTCACGCTGCAGCAGTTTAAACAGAGCAGCTGCCAGAGATGGAGAGGGTGGGTGATGTATGATCTTGAAAACGTGCACTGAGAACATGCACCTCACTGTGAGAGTGTTGTAAGCGGGCCGAACCCAAACCGCAATGGTGTGAGCAGAGGTCACTCTCTTTTGGCAGTATAGGATGCTGTTGGAAGGCAGTGATGAAAGAATAAATCAGCTGAACTTAAAGCAACATTATGTCATATTTTACCCTAAAATTACAGCTTCAAAATCATTGTCATGCTCCACTGAGCTGTAAAATGGAGAACAGAGCCTCTGCGGTTGCTACTCTGGGCTCAGCACTGCAGAAACTGCACTATGTAACCTCTGAAGCAGGGTATTAAACTCAGAGCTCAGCTCATTGAAAAAACTTTTCCTGAGTTGAAGCTGGTATTATCTATGTATGAGCTACTGAATATTTGTGCTCTCCTCTAAGCGTGTTGAGCTGAAATCCGTTATGCTAACAAGCTAGCCTAAGATGCCCTGGCGTGCGGCGGTACCTCTGCCGTGAGCCCCAGGTGGCGCAGCCCTCGTCGCTGTCACTGGAGCAGTCTTTGGGCTGGTGGCCGGGGGTGGGCGAGGGGTCATGGTTCAGGGAGATGGTGTCCTCGGGGGAGGTGGGCTGGCTCAGGTCGGACGGAGAGCTGAGAAGACCAGAGTCGTCCGCCATGCCTTCGGAAGCTGCGTACCCCTGATCCGCCAAACTCTCGCTGCTGCACACGGACACCGTCTCCGCTTCCTGCTCCGCCTTCCCGTCCACGGAGTGCAGCCAGGCTGCGATAAGAGTGGTCCACAATGAGACAAAAGAGTCAGTGACATTAGGTCCATTATTTATGATCAATCAGGTGTAATTACAGGGTGCATGCTTCAAACACTGCAGTTCATTTCAGACCATGCCTGGTTGAGAGAGGCTTACAGGGGGAGTCAAGCACAGGACGAGAGGGGAAAACAGACCGGGGGGTTTTGTGAGTATACCTGCAGGCCCAAAATCGGCCAAAACTCCCAAACATGAGGTTTAAAGATGGTTACGTTTGGGCCAAGTGGAAAAGTTGATGAATAGATCAGTAAACAATGACATTTCAGCTTGTTCACACCTACTGCTCATACAGCACAGCGCCCCCTAGAGCCCCGGAGTAAAGCTGCGACCTCAGGCTTTTAACAGACATCCCTCCAACTCCTGCCTCTGTTCTATGCGACAGAAACGACACAGACGCTCCGACCAGGAGCTGAGAAAGTGAGACTCCCACAAGTGCAGAGGATGGAAATGGGTTTATTGCGCAGAACAAGACCAGACTCTAGTGTGAGTCAGACATAAGAAGTGTTACTTTATTAATCCCCTTGGAGAAACCGAGCCTCTGTATTTAACCCCCTTAAGACTGAAGGGTGTTTCATAAGGTTACTACACAATGTAAGGAGTGATGTCACAAAAACTGCTCATTTCTGGCCAGAGTGTGCAGTTAAGAAAGAGAAAAGCAGATTTGTTTCAATTCTGTCAGAACCTCGGTTTGGGAATCGGGGCCAAATGGAGCAAAAGTCATGGAACAGAGCCAAAATAAGCAGGCGGCTCAACGTTCGCCCTCTCCGCTCTCACCGTGTTCATCTACAAACCCTCCACTTTAAGTCCAAGTCTCTTTTTTACTTTCTCCAACGACAGCCCTCTCCATTCATTTCCCAGAGTGCAGCCTGTTCTCCCACCCGCTCTGAAGCTTTCTTTAATCCGCCCTGACACCAGCCCCCACTCCCCAGCTCCAGCTCCAGGACAGGACACTCTCTCGGGCTTCTGCTCCTTAAATAAAACTCTCAAGCGTCTTTACAGCGCAGGAGGCCAAACAGAGAAGAACGCTACGTCTGGTTTAGATTTCATTCGCTCAGAGAAATGGAGAAAAAGAGTTGCAACCTGAGAAAGTGATGCAACCTGTAGGTAACCTCGGGTCATGTGTGTGTGTGTGTGTGTGCGCTGTCAGATCTGGACGAAGAGAGGGTGAAGAGAAGCCTGTTCCTGGATATATCATGAGTCATGTGCTGTTTCCCAACCGTTTCCCAGCAGAGCATTAAAACACAGCAGCTGCGACCACAGATCTCACACACACACACACACGATTAATGGCAAAGCACATGCCACAGCCGTGAGTAGGAAGTCTCATACACTCTCACTCTCTTCCTTTCTCTCACATGCACGAGTGAAGCCATGACACACAACCACAAACACAAAAGCACATCTCTGGGTAAAAGCAGGTCCTAACCCTTCCCCCATCACCCCACACCACCACGCTCCCTTATCTCAGCTCCACAGTGTGGTTTGGGGAGCGCTGGTCTCACAGGGAAGACGTCCTCCTGCGACGATGAACATCTCTGTGCCTTCTGTCTACATTTAAACAAACTGTTGAAATAACTCTGGCATGTCGTCGCTGTCCAGAGGAAAACTTGTATCTCCGTGTTTGTGGATGTTGACATTACTACATCATTTGAACCCAGCAGCCATCCGTCACACTGTGTGTGAATTAACACTCCAAAATTACTCTGAATGAAATGTTTTACATTGACTTCCATTTAAAATGGAGAAAGTTTTTTCAAAAAGCAACAGTGTCTCTAGTAGTGTCTCTGTCACAGCTCCAGGGTCCTGGAGGTTGTGGGTTCGAGTCCCGCTCCGGGTGACTGTCTGTGAGGAGTGTGTTGTGTTCTCTCTGTGTCTGTGTGGGTTTCCTCCGGGTGACTTTCTGTGAGGAGTGTGGTGTGTTCTCCCTGTGTCTGCGTGGGTTTCCTCCGGGTGACTGTCTGTGAGGAGTGTGGTGTGTTCTGTGTCTGCGTGGGTTTCCTCCGGGTGACTGTCTGTGAGGAGTGTGGTGTGTTCTCCCTGTGTCTGTGTGGGTTTCCTCCGGGTGACTGTCTGTGAGGAGTGTGGTGTGTTCTCCCTGTGTCTGTGTGGGTTTCCTCCGGGTGACTGTCTGTGAGGAGTGTGGTGTGTTCTCCCTGTGTCTGTGTGGGTTTCCTCCGGGTGACTGTCTGTGAGGAGTGTGGTGTCAAAATCTTTGACTGGTGGTGGTTGTTGGACTCTTTTGGAGATCTGGCAACCCGTTTGGCTGTTTCTGTACCCGTTTGGAAGCTGTTTTGATCGCTCGGGTTTTCCTGTTTACTCGTTTCCATTGTTATTTCTATATTTATATCTGTTTTTATAACCTACTAACCATCCATAGATCTATCTTTTAGATTGTCTCCGCAGGAATATTCATTACAGAGGCACTAAAACTGCCACCGGACCCTGGAGTAACGTTCTTGGTGTAAGTTACTAAAATTCACTAAAAGCGGTAAGTACCTGCAATTCCATGGCTACTACTGGCTGTTTTGCCTGCTCAGAGTGTGGCATGTTTAGTTTAACGCCCTTTTCCACCTCTAGCGATAAATATAGTGGTTGTATTTGTAGTAAGTGTCAGCTAGTTAGCTCTCTGGTGGATAAAGTGGACCAGCTAGAAGTGCGCATCCGGAGCTTATTATTGTTGAGGGATAAACAGCGAGATTCAGTGTTAGCAACTCCGGGTGCCTTAGGGAGAGTTAGCACCCCCACGACTCCGGCGTTAGAGCCCTCACAGCGGGGTGAATGGGTGACGTCTCGGCGTCATAGCCGGAAAGCGAAGGCTGATGCTAACGCTGAGGCCAAAGCTAGCCCACCGGGACACCACGCTCCTCCGATTCGCGTGTCAAACAGGTTTGCCCCGCTCAGCGAAGCACCCGCTGAGGAGCCTGTTAAGAGTGCTCTGGTTATAGGAGACTCTATTGTTCGGCACGTGAAATTAGCTACTCCTTTAGGGGCGCCGGCAGTAACAGTTAGCTGTTTATCGGGAGCCAGAGCGCCGGATATTAGTGGCAACCTTAGACTGTTAGCTAATAGGAGATATTCGAGGGTAGTCATTCATGTAGGGGCCAATGATATTCGTCTGCGGCAGTCTGAGGTAACTAAGGGTAATATTACAGAGGTGATTAAACTGGCCCAGACGATGTCCGATGCCGTAATCTGCTCTGGCCCCATACCAATGCGGCGTGGCGACGAAGCTTACAGCAGACTTTGGGCGTTAAACTGCTGGATGTCCAAGTGGTGTTCCGAAAATCAAGTGGGCTTTATAGACAATTGGTTACGTTTTGAGGGCAAGCCTGGTCTTATAGGTAGGGATGGTATCCACCCCACGCGGGAGGGTGCTGCCTTACTTTCTTGCAGTATAGCACATAGTCTTTTAGTTAGTCAGCAGAGTAGTGTAGATAGCTGCTGACAATCCAGAGCCGGGACCAGGCCGCAGACAGACAGGCTAAACCGACCGTCTGCGAACTGTCTTGAGACGTCACCCAGGTTCAACTGTATTGAGACTGTGTCTTTCCCCCGAACTAAATGTAAAAGTAGAAAAACAAAATCAGCCTGTTTCAGCAACCTAATCAATATTAAATCATACACAACACCTAGCAGCAACACCTCAGAACTAAAATTTGGGTTACTCAACATAAGATCACTAAACTCAAAAGCACTCATCGTAAATGATATTATAAGTGATCATAAATTCAATGTTTTCTGTCTCACGGAAACGTGGGTTAAACCAAATGAATATTTAGCACTAAATGAAGCCACCCCCCTAGGCTATAATTATGCACATAGCCCAAGAATATCGGGCAAAGGAGGTGGAGTATGTGTAATTTACCAAAATACCCTAGAAATTAGTCTTAAACAATGTGACACCTTCTCTTCTTTTGAGGTTCTCTCCATTATTATTACAAATCCGGTCACAAAAAAGGACGCATTTTTATTATGCAACATTTACAGACCACCAGGGCCTTACTTAGAATTTCTGAAAGAATTCAGCGATTTTGCTACAAACCTAGCGGTGTGCAATCATAAAGTTATAATTGTAGGAGATTTCAATATCCATTTTGAGAAGGAAAGTGACCCACTAAAAAAGGCATTTACCTCAATCTTAGACTCTATTGGTATTACTCAAAATGTAACAGGGCCTACACACTACTGCAGCCACACTTTAGACTTAGTTCTGACACTAGGTCTTAACATTGACAAAATTAATATCTTACCGCAATCCTCAGCAATCTCCGATCATTACTTAATTTCATATGAGCTACGTTTTATCCATAATATATGTAAGAACCCTCGCTATTCTACAAGGCGTATAATAAAACCATCTACCGCCCTACAATTTATAGAAAACCTACCAGAACTATCGACCCCAGTTCCAACTTCATCAGACCCAATGGACCTAGATGTACTAACTGATTACCTAGAAAATACCTGTCGATCTACTTTAGAAAAGGTAGCACCACTTAAACATAAAAGTATAAGACAGAAAAAGCTCGCACCATGGTATAACGATAAGACCCGTACTTTAAAACAAACATTACGAAAACTAGAGCGGAAATGGCGATCAACCAAGCTTGAAGTGTTTCATTCTGCCTGGAAGGACAGCCTTATAGAATATAGAAATGCCCTCACTAAAGCTCGCTCAGCATATCTGGCCTCGCTGATCTCCAATAATAAAAATAATCCGAGAGCACTGTTTAGTGTGTTTTCTAGAATTACAAAAAATCAAGCAGGTTCTGAACAACTAATTCCAGCAACTCTCACCAGTAAAGATTTTATGGACTTTTTTAATAATAAAATTGAGAATATTAGACAACAAACTCTAGCCACAGGATCAAATCCATCCTGGCTGCCACCCGATGTGAATGAAATAAAACATAATATAACTGTAAAAGAAAGACTTGAAACCTTTTACCCACTCCCACAATTAGAACTAGAGAAGATTATCACCTCCGCAAACTGTACAACTTGCACACTTGACGCAATTCCCACAAAGTTGCTCAAAGAAGTACTACCAGCTATTATTGATCCTCTTTTAACTATAGTAAACTCATCGCTTAGTCTGGGCCATGTACCCAAAGCTTTTAAACTAGCAGTTATTAAACCTATGATCAAGAAACCAAATCTTGATGCTAGTACACTGTCTAATTACAGGCCTATTTCTAATTTGCCATTTCTGTCTAAGATCTTAGAAAGAGCTGTGGCCCAACAACTTAGTTCATATCTACATAAGAATCATATATATGAAAAATTCCAATCTGGATTCAGGCAACATCATAGTACAGAGACAGCTCTAGTCAAGATAACAAATGATCTTCTTCTTGCCTCTGATCAAGGCCACGTATCCCTGTTGGTGCTTCTTGACCTAAGCGCAGCCTTCGATACAATAGACCACAATATTCTCATAGAAAGGTTAGAAAACATGGTTGGAATCACAGGGACAGCCCTATTATGGTTCAAATCTTACTTAACGGAACGTTATCAATTCGTAAAAGTAAACAATCTAACTTCAAATTATTCTAAAGTAAGATTTGGAATTCCACAAGGCTCTATTTTAGGACCATTATTATTTACATTATACATGTTACCGCTAGGCACAGTTATAAGAAACCATGACATTAACTTTCACTGTTACGCAGACGACACACAATTGTATATTTCAGCCAAGCCAGATGACAAACACAGATTAAAGAAAATAGAGGACTGTGTAAAAGACGTGAAAGGCTGGATGTTGCGTAACTTCCTCCTTCTAAACAGCAACAAAACAGAGGTCCTGCTTTTGGGTCCAAAAGTGACAAGAAATAAATTATCAGATTTAATTTTAAATCTCGCTGACTTTCCAGTTAAACCTGGTTCAGCAGCAAAAAATCTTGGTGTCATAATTGACCCGGATTTATCATTTGATCAACACATAGGTAGTATCACTAGGACAGCTTTTTTACATCTTCGCAATATTGCTAAGATTAGAAATGCCTTATCCCTCCAGGACGCAGAAACATTAGTACATGCCTTTATTACTTCAAGGCTTGACTACTGTAACGCACTACTGTCAGGATGCACCAGCAGCAATTTAAGAAAACTTCAACTAGTTCAAAATGCTGCAGCTAGGGTCCTCACTAAAACTAGAAAATTTGAACATATCAGCCCAGTTTTATCATCACTTCATTGGCTGCCTGTTAAATTCCGCATTGACTACAAAATTTTGTTATTAACATATAAAGCTCTACATGGGCTTGCTCCTGAATATCTTCAAGATACAATTTCTTATTATGAGCCTCCACGTTCACTCAGATCACAGAATACTGGATTTTTAAATGTTCCCAGAATTCAGAAGGCCTCAGCTGGGGGAAGAGCCTTTTCTTATAAAGCCCCCCAACTCTGGAATGATCTTCCAAAAAATGTTCGGGACTCAGACACAGTCGCAATCTTCAAATGTAGGCTAAAAACTCATTTGTTTAGTTTATCATTTGGTAGCTAATGCTCCCCCATAGATAAAGGCGGCAGATCCGGGGGGTGCATGGACACAGGGAATTATAGTAAACTGAGACGCTGGTGCTGTCGTCCCGCCGCTTCTCGCGATCACTCAGGTTTGTTGACGGTGGAGCGGAGGGATGCCAGTGTTTCAGGATGCTCCCGTGTCTGTGTGTCCTCCTGGTTCTCTCCTTTTAGTTAACGCTGTCATAGTCAGATCTGCCGGAGTCATTAGCCACACTCTGGAAATTTTTATATTTTCTACTTTACAAACACAAAACAGTTCAAAACTAATTCCATCCCTTTACATCTTTCCGAGTAAACGACTGCCCACCTGTCTGTCTGGACACTGATGGATGACTGTCGAGATCCTCCTCCACGCTTCAGACCAGCTGCCCACGCTCCAGCAACCACCAAGTGCCTTGAAGCTGTCCCTACACTGAAGTTCTCATGGACTACTAACTATCATCACCAGTAGATTGACCAGAGGAGGATGGGTCACCCCTTGTGAGCCTTGGTTCCTCCCAAGGTTTCTTCCTCAGCTGGGGGAGTTTTTCCTTGCCACTGTCGCCCCTGGCTTGCTCACTTGAGGGTTTTACATTTGTCTTTACATTTCATGTCAAATCTTGTCTTACTGGAATTCTGTGAAGCTGCTTTGTGACAACATCAGTTGTGAAAAGCGCTATATAAATAAATTTGATTTGATTTGATTTGATTTGATTTGGTGTGTTCTCCCTGTGTCTGCGTGGGTTTCCTCCGGGTGACTGTCTGTGAGGAGTGTGGTGTGTTCTCCCTGTGTCTGTGTGGGTTTCCTCCGGGTGACTGTCTGTGAGGAGTGTGGTGTGTTCTCCCTGTGTCTGTGTGGGTTTCCTCCGGGTGACTGTCTGTGAGGAGTGTGGTGTGTTCTCCCTGTGTCTGTGTGGGTTTCCTCCGGGTGACTGTCTGTGAGGAGTGTGGTGTGTTCTCCCTGTGTCTGTGTGGGTTTCTTCCGGGTGACTGTCTGTGAGGATTGTGGTGTGTTCTCCCTGTGTCTGCGTGGGTTTCCTCCGGGTGACTGTCTGTGAGGAGTGTGGTGTGTTCTCCCTGTGTCTGTGTGGGTTTCCTCCGGGTGACTGTCTGTGAGGAGTGTGGTGTGTTCTCCCTGTGTCTGCGTGGGTTTCCTCTGGGTGACTGTCTGTGAGGAGTGTGGTGTGTTCTCTGTGTCCGCGTGGGTTTCCTCCGGGTGACTGTCTGTGAGGAGTGTGGTGTGTTCTCTCTGTGTCCGCGTGGGTTTCCTCCGGGTGACTGTCTGTGAGGAGTGTGGTGTGTTCTCTCTGTGTCCGCGTGGGTTTCCTCCGGGTGACTGTCTGTGAGGAGTGTGGTGTGTTCTCTCTGTGTCTGCGTGGGTTTCCTCCGGGTGACTGTCTGTGAGGAGTGTGGTGTGTTCTCTCTGTGTCCGCGTGGGTTTCCTCCGGGTGACTGTCTGTGAGGAGTGTGGTGTGTTCTCTGTGTCCGCGTGGGTTTCCTCTGGGTGACTGTCTGTGAGGAGAGTTTTTGTTGCTTTTTATTTACTTGAAATTTGCTTTACACAAAATGATCTCAAGTAATTACTAAAATTATAAAGAGAATATAGAGGAATAACTATAGGCTTAAGCTGAATGTTTTAAACACAATTATACATTTATGAGAACATATAAAATTTACGGGCAATAAATGTTTTGAAAGAAATAAATCAGAAGAGGTCGATTTAATATCAGTTAGATACTTTAACAGGCTACAAGTGAACACAGTGCGGCGCTGGGAGCAGGTCACAGCGGCTCTCGGCGCCTGTAGGAGTAGGTGAAGGAGGCGCGGTGCTGTGATGCGAAGAACGGCCATGTTTTCCTTCAGCTGAGTGTTCTTTTATGTCGTCTTTATGTGTACATAATTCACGATTAGTCTTTCTCTATTTCTGCCTTTGGATTTAGTCCTTCTGTGCTCCGGAGTATTTCTCAAGCTTGGTCTCAGCTTGTTTCTCTCATTATTGCTTTGCCCTTTTTATAATGAAATGCAAATTCCTCACGTCTGTCTCTAGTCTTTGCTCACGTCCAGTAAACAACTGAAACTGGGCTTTCTTTATACGGATTTCTCAAAAACTGGGGGTTCGTGTTCCCTCCCTGAGAAAAAAAAGCATAGGAACGCCCCCCCCCCCACCCACCGTGCCCTAACAGAAGTAATCAACTATGGTGTATGCGTAGCACGTTGAACGTTTCTACAACACAAATGAATTTCATTGGGACATAATTATTATAATTATGTATTATAATTATAATATTATATAATTATATAATATAGTATATTATATAATATAGTATAAGTATAGTATAGTAGTAATAAGTATAGTATAGTAGTAATTATACTACTATATATAATATATATAGTAGTATAATTATATATTATAATTATGAAAACTGTGAAACATTATTTAATTTACACATAAAACTTAAGATTTCAGTTATGAATAAGTTCCTTAATCAAGTAGCACATCTTTTGATGTCATTTGGCGTACCACCTCTTGCTGCTTCACGTACCACAGTTTGAGAACCACTGGTTTAGAACAAACCCAAAAGTCTCAGTATTTACTGGTTGCTGTCTGCTGACTTTTCAGAAGCTGATGTTTATGAATGTAGCTCAGACCAGGTGAGATCTCTCAATGTGGACTAACTGTGTCACTCCAATGACATCATCCCAATGATAACATGATGTCTAGATTGGAGCTGGATGTTTGTGTGATGGGCCGAGGCAGAGGACGACAACTTCCAACAGCCCCTGCAGGAGAGACCAGTTCCAAGTCAAATAAAACCTGCCGTTTGAGAGAGTCAATGTCGACAGTGCTGTCAATGTCAAAAATCAGATTGTCACGCTTTAATAAACACAGAGAACACACCTGCCCTCAGTTCTGTCAGCGGCAGGGCGTCCTCCTTCACTGCAGCTGACAACGGCAACAGAGTGTCACACTGTACTTCAGGGAGTGTAACAATGAGACGCTGCACTTGTGTGGACACGAGCTCCTGAGCAGCTCAAGACCAACATGACAGCTATCAACAAAGTAACAATCTCTCTCTCACTCACACACACACACACACACACACACACACACACACACACACACACACACACTGTACAAGCCACAGAGCACTTTTTTTTTTAGTATTTCTCAAGGTATTTATTTTTTTAATATCAGGAAATAATCAGAAAAACCTACTATTATCTATTTATCAAATCTGTCTCCACCACTGCCTCAGACACCGCTCCATCTCTCCAATCTTTAACGCCCTTAAACTACTTACAGTTGTGCCCTCCCAGCAAAACCTGCACTCAGGGGTCTCAAAGAGTCAATACATTCACAACAAACACACTTCAAAAATCAGATTAGATTTTAAATAATCCACATTAATATATAAAAGCCTATGTGTTTAACTATGACACGCCACACAACTGTACAACATCAGGCAGATCACCAAAACTCACCACCTCAAACAGCTCTGAAAGCTTTTAGCATTGAGCAGCAGGAGAAAACTGAAATCACACCCCGGACGCAGACGTCTTCACGGACGGATCCGAGATGATTGTAAATCTGTGTCAGGGATTATTTGGATCATCAGAAGCAGACTAATGGAGATGGATTTAAAAACTGAACTTAAGCTCAGTCCCAGGCTCCAGTGTGGTTATGTGTTAAACGTGTTTCATGTTTCTTTTCCAAAGCCGATAAATAAAGACACACTTAAGTTGAAGTTAAATGAAAAGTTGGGCTTTCTGCACAGTGTCCCAGAGTCCCACACTTTAGACCGGGAGAGGGGCTCAGCGCTGGTCCCGGGGGCTTATGTGCTATTTAAACACAGCTGATTTAACTCCCCCACACACTGACAGGTTTAACTGTGGCACTAGAGCGGGGAAATAAACCCGAGGTGGGGTCAGAGCCTCCAGGACGCGAGCTGAGCCCTCCCCGGATTAAAAGGTGGCTCAGTTTTATGTAAAAACCAGTTAAGACAGCATGCAGCAGTTCTCTCTTCAGTCGGTCTAAACGGCACAGTCTGGATTACTACCTTGTGGTCATAACCTGACCCCACCTTCAAATCTGGACACACAGTTCACGCCCCATGTCCCAGTAAAGCCCTGGAGATGGGGGCCATGTACAAAAACGTTTGGAACAGATAAACTCATAAGAACAGATGAGAAAAGGCAGCTCTGGTGAACAGAAGGCAGAGAGGAGAAGCCATGGGCAGATGGAGAAGGAGCAGGGAGGAAGAGGAGGATGAAGCGGGGTGAGAGAAGCGAGAGATTGGCCGTCCATTCACCGGCGTCCAGAGTGCAGCAGGACGGGAGCGCAGCAGTAAACTGCAGAGGAGAGAGAGAGAGAGAGAGAGAGAGAGAGAGGGAGTGAAACAGGGAAAGAAAAGAAGAAGAGAAACAAGAGAGAAAAGCAAACATAGACTTTGTGGTTTAAGGTAAACGTGAATCAGATCCCGTTGGATTTGATTTAAGGTGGATATTGTAGAGTATAGTAGATAGTGGATATGTAGCTGTCGGCAGATGAGGAACACGAAACCTATCACACACAAGACGTAGCTCATTTCTCAGTGGTTCTGTGTGTTTCAACGTTCGGAGATGTTCACAACTGAGAATAAAATACAACACACCTCTCTCCAGTCTCACACAGACACTGTCCACGGTTTTACCTCGTGTCACTGTGGTAAACAGATAGTGACACTGAGGAGTGTGGTGTGTTCTCCCTGTGTCTGCGTGGGTTTCCTCCGGGTGCTCCGGTTTCCTCCCACAGTCCAAAAACCCACGTTGGTAGGTGGACTCAAAAGTGTCCGTAGGTGTGAGTGTATGTGTGTGTCGGTGTTGCCCTGTGAAGGACTGGCGCCCCCTCCAGGGTGTATTCCCGCCTTGCGCCCAATGATTCCAGGTAGGCTCTGGACCCACCGCCACCCTGAACTGGATAAGGGTCACAGATAATGAATGAATGAATGAATGAAGTTGGAACTGAAATTGTGAATAAGTAGCTTCTAAAAAAGCAGGACAAACGCTGCAAAAGTAACTGCTGTATGTGCTTATTGCCACAGATCCATCTGTTCATACAGCTCTACAAACCCATCAGAGCTGAGCATGTGGGGATGCAGCTCATGTAGGAGATGATGTAGGTGCTAAACTGAAGTGTGAATCTAAAACTGTCCAATTGTAAACAATGTAATAAAACACCAGTCTTGGTCTGGACCTAGTTCTGGACTTTCATCTGTGAACACTAGGGCGGTGAAAGAATGTCCGGTGCTAGAATCCTGATTCTAGTGCTACACTAGTGCTAATTATCACATAGAACCGGCCTGACCTTTTTATGCTTTTTTTAAAAACAAATATGTTTAACATTCATCACACAAACACACACACACACACCAAAGTGTAAAACAAGAATGACCATGCAATGAAAGGGAAAACATGTTTACACTGTGGTGGTGACGGTTCTTGCCATTCCTTGTGGATGGCTCGTCAATAGCGTGGTATCACTCTATTGTGGTTATTGTGACAGTCCTCGCGAAAACACACTTGGATCTTTTCATACTTGTTTTTAATGAAGATTGTGCACAGTTGAATGTCTGTGACCACAGTGGGGTCACATAAAAATAGCAGTGCGTCTATGGCTATGTTCACACAAATGGCCCAAATCTAATTGCTGTGTTTGGCTGTTCACACGGTCTGTGTAATATGATCTATTTCTGGCATCAGAGTGATCAGTCATCACTCTCCTAAACTGACCCACATTCACAAGTACGACATGAACAATGAAAAACTGATATAGAAATACTACAAAGAAGCTCTTCTTGTGCTTGTGAATCTGTGGGCGCAAGGCGGGAACACACCCTGGAAGGGGCGCCAGTCCATAACAGGGCAACACACACACACACACACACATTCACTCACACCTACAGACACTTTTGAGTCGCCAATCCACCTACCAACGTGTGTTTTTGGACTGTGGGAGGAAACCGGAGCACCCGGAGGAAACCCACGCAGACACAGGGAGAACACACCACACTCCTCACAGACAGTCACTCGGAGGAAACCCACGCAGACACAGGGAGAACACGCCACACTTCTCACAGACAGTCACCCGGAGGAAACCCACGCAGACACAGAGAGAACACACCACACTCCTCACAGACAGTCACCCGGAAGAAACCCACACAGACACAGGGAGAACACACCACACTCCTCACAGACAGTCACTCAGAGGAAACCCACGCAGACACAGGGAGAACACACCACACTCCTCACAGTCACCCGGAGGAAACCCACGCAGAAACAGGGAGAACACACCACACTCCTCACAGACAGTCACCCGGAGGAAACCCACGCAGAAACAGGGAGAACACACCACACTCCTCATAGACAGTCACCCGGAGGAAACCCACGCAGACACAGGGAGAACACACCACACTCCTCACAGACAGTCACCCGGAGGAAACCCACGCAGACACAGGGAGAACACACCACACTCCTCACAGACAGTCACCCGGAGGAAACCCACGCAGACACAGGGAGAACACACCACACTCCTCACAGACAGTCACCCGGAGGAAACCCACGCAGACACAGGGAGAACACACCACACTCCTCACAGACAGTCACCCGGAGGAAACCCACACAGACACAGGGAGAACACACCTCACTCCTCACAGACAGTCACCCGGAGGAAACCCACGCAGACACAGGGAGAACACACCTCACATTCCAGAGCGGGGCTCAAACCCACAACCTCCAGGTCCCTAAAGCTGTGTGACTGCGACACTACCTGCTGCACCACCGTGCCGCCCCAAGTTTGTTTCCCAATATATCTTACAAAACAAACAAACAAAAAAAAAACAAAACAAAACAAAAAAACCCTTGACCAGTCCGTCTCCACGTCCTAAACACCTCAAACTAAAAGTAAAATGGTTTGGACCATAACCTGGAGATCATTCTCAGCGCCGGAGTGTCCTTGAATTCCGATCTGGCCGTTCAGGCACAGTCACACTGCCATAGATCAGATATAGATCGGATCTCAATATCACATGTGAAGGTGGCTTTAATCTGATTTGTGCTGTTCACACAGAGACACAAACCACACATCTGAAGAAACAGATCAGATTTGGGCCACTTTTACCTGCTGTGTGAACAGAGCCAATGTTACGAGGGTTTTCTAACGACGTGGTTAGTCTAATCACATGCTATAAAACCAGTTAACACCAGGACAAAAAACCTCAAACTAATTTCACAGTTGATATAAAGCCGTATAACGCAACCTGGCTGGCACAATAGCGGTCTGTCACATCACTGAGAACATCTTTTACAGTAAGAAAATTAAGCTAAAGAACAAACAGGATGCATCAAAGATCTCAGAGCAATCCTCCTGACCCCATCCCACGGTCGTTATGACGGAGAGTTTCTAAAGACTGTCTATGCTGGAGTTAGTGAATCAGATCAGATCAGATCAGGTGCTGTATTGATTTCTTGGTGCTTCTGCATTGGTTTGTGTTGTGATGATGTCAGCAGGGTCATGCTGAGCCTTGTGTTTGATACAGTGCCTCAAACGTGACGCAAAACAGCTGCTGCATCGCGAATGACTGAGAATCCACATCTTCACAAGAACACAATTCTCTTTTCATTCTCTTTCTTTTCTGTTTGATAATCTCTTCTACTCTCTCTCTCTATATCGTCTTTTGCTCCCTCCTTTCTTTCTCTCTCCCTCTTGCTCTCACAGATACAGTTTCATTACTTTATTTGGATTCTATAATAGTTCAGACTCATTGCACAGTTCCTGATTTAATTCGTGGTATGTTTTTCTCATGGAGACAGGCGACAGTGGCTTCTCCAGAAAAACAGGCTCCCTGTAACTGCAGAGACAGAACAATACTTCTGCTGTATATTCTCCTTGTGTATATTTGGAATCGCTGGTTCTCGGATGTAAACAACCTGAGTCATGGAGAGGCCACTGTGGTCTCTGTATCCTGCCGGTCTTCAAAGCCTTAGCTTTAGTGCAGCTCTCAGGCAAATTGCAACAAAATCTTAAAACTGCCGTAAGGACTTTTTCACTGCGTTTTCGATGGCAGTTAAGAGGGGTGTGATGTTTCTCAGTGCAGCGTGCTGGTGCTCCCTGCTGCCACACACACACACACACCCACACTGTCCTGAGTTCTGAACACGCTCTGCTAATGTAAACACAACTGTGCAGCTCGAAGTCTGACATCCCTCCCCCCCGCCCCCCGCAATAGAACACCGTGAACACATGCTTCCTCTGAGACATGAGAAGCCAAGCCACCGTTTCATTTCTAACTGCTGCTAATGCAAACTGAACAGCTTAGCACACCAGAGAAGAATGCAAACTGCCCAGATCTGTCACATCATATGAAGGATGGCAACTGGCACCGTGATCACAGAGATCAGGAAGGACCAGTCCTATCCATCCAGAGTGACACCAGTTGTGTTCCCTCTGACTTCAGGCCTCAGACACCTGAGACTTCCCTGGAGACCATGCCTCTGGTCTTACATCAAATCCATTGACTCCACAGAAAAGACCAAGCTTAAACAAAGCGTGTTCATCTCAGCATCTCTCCTGACATCTCTGAAGAGATCCTGCTCGTAGAAAGAAGAAGATGAAGGAGGAAGCAGGTGGTGAAGCTGAAACAGAAGGACGTTAGTGAGAGGCGAGTAGACGCTGAGGAGACAGGACAGAGGCAGGGCTGTGGAAAGACTCCTGAGGTTGGAGTTCAGGGCCTGAGACCTACAGTGTGGAGCTGGATGTATGTGGATGTCCACAAGGGTCTGCTGGTGGTCCTGTCCAGGGGGTGTTGGCAGGTTGGACGTGGGAGAGGAGTCGGTCGAGTGCTTCAGCTCCTGTAAAGGACTCCTCTTGGGTTTGAGTGGCACATTGCGCCCGGACCCTACAGACCGGGATGAAAACAGCATTTGAACACAATCCGTGTACGAAACAATTTATGGAAGTTGTGTGTGGATCTTTGACATGTTTGGAGGTAGTCACAGTGGATTTCAGGCCTCTTCTCAAAACGCCATGTACCAATGAGCTCTTCTCCAGGATTACACCATACACTTTAGCAATAAGTCACAGCGTAAAAGCTCACTTCTATCCTCTTAATGCCACTGGTAACACATTACAGTAAGGGTACATTAACAGTATTTAACACAGTTCTACTCGGAATCACTGGGCACAAGGCAGGTGGGTCATTCTCAGCGCTGCAGTGACACTGACGTGGTGGTGGTGTGTTAGTGTGTGTTGTGCTGGTGTAGAGTGGATCAGACACAGCAGTGCTGCTGGAGTTTTTAAACCCTGTGTCCACTCTCTGTCCACTCTGTGAGACCCTCCTTCCTCGTTGGTCCACCTTGTAGATGTAAAGTCAGAGACAGTAGCTCATCTGTCGCTGCACAGTGTGTGTCGCTCGTCCTCTAGTCCTTCATCAGTGACACAGGACGCCCCCCACAGGTCGCTGTTGGACGATTCTCAGTGCAGCAGTGACACTGAAGGGTTTAAAAACTCCAGCAGCACTGCTACTTTAAAGTTTAGTGGAGATAATAGCAAACGTAGTGTTTACATTCTGTAGTCTTTAGATTTTGTTTTTAATCACTATATCACTCAGCATCACCAACTCTCTCGCGAGAGCAGAGAACAGCTGGCGTGAGGCGTCTGCGAAGGTGTGTGTGTGTGTTGTGCGGGGGTGGTGTTTGTTCAGCAGTGCTTATTCAGCAGAAATGACGATCATTTAGCACTGAGGGCGGAGGGAGGACGTGTGCAGACTCACGCTCGCCGTGACAGGCCGGGTGTCAGAGCAGAGATGCTGTGTTTATGGGCTTTGAGCAAAGACAGATTAAGGTGATGGATTTCTCTGCTGTCAGCAAACCGCCGATAAGAGCTGCAGTCAGGGGCCGAGCTGTGAGAATTTCAAAACTGCCATATTTTACTGACAATTCATATTTACACCATGTCCTTAGTACCTAGAACACCAGATATCTCCTGTAATTGTTTTATACTCTATACTCGTACATTTCATACACATCAGATACGTTGTTTTATTGAGTGAGATCACTCACCAGCTCAACATTGTTTGGGGTAAGAGTGTAATTGAGGTACACACTTAAAGGTGCCGTTCATGATTTTAATCAAAAAACACTTTTTTGATTTAAAAAAAAAAACAAAAAAAAACGCTCATCCAATCCAGGGTCACGGTGGCTCCAGAGCCCACCTGGAATCATTGGGCGCAAGGCGGGAATACACCCCGGAGGGGGCGCCAGTCCCCCACAGGGCAACACAGACACACACACCTATGGACACTTTTGAGTCGCCAATCCACCTGCAACGTGTGTTTTTTGGACTGTGGGAGGAAACCAGAGCACCCGGAGGAAACCCACGCGGACACAGGGAGAACACACCAACTCCTCACAGACAGTCACCCGGAGGAAACCCCCGCAGACACAGGGAGAACACACCAACTCCTCACAGACAGTCACCCAGAGGAAACCCCCGCAGACACAGGGAGAACACACCAACTCCTCACAGACAGTCACCCGGAGGAAACCCCCGCAGACACAGGGAGAACACACCACACTCCTCACAGACAGTCACCCGGAGGAAACCCACGCGGACACAGGGAGAACACACCAACTCCTCACAGACAGTCACCCGGAGGAAACCCCTGCAGACACAGGGAGAACAGACCAACTCCTCACAGACAGTCACCCAGAGGAAACCCCCGCAGACGCAGGGAGAACACACCAACTCCTCACAGACAGTCACCTGGAGCAGGAATCGAACCCACAACCTCCAGGGCCCTGGAGCTGTGTGACTGCGACACTACCTACTGCGCCACCGTGCCACCCGCTGGAAACCAGTCTAAAGTTTTTACGAAGCCCCAGTGTCAGTAAATGAAGAAAAAAAAAAAGTGTCTTGGTCCTGGATGCTAGGCTTTCCCCCTCTCTGCTCATGACAGATAAACGCCATCTTGATGTTGTTAGACAAACGCTGAAAAGCACGAACTGAGATGAGGATGTTGCTCTATTCCTGCTCCATAGGTGGGTAACACTGACTTATTTTTGCCATTTTGGATCCCTTAAGGTAGAAACTCAGGAGACAGCTAACTGCATTAGCGACAGAGCTACAAAACTAAACAACTCCAGTTACAAATGAGTTTCTGTGGGAATTCAAGCAGTGAATGAAAACTTAGACAAGTTACACTTCAGCCGCTTACAAACAACAGTTATTCTTCCCCCTCAAACACACTATTCTACCTTAAATGATGCTGAGAATCAGAATGTAAACAATCAGAGAGAACTGCATTTCTCCACAGCCGTAGATGTTCCCTCTAACACCAGAACTGTAGTTGGACCACTGAGGATGTGTGTTAATGCCTAGTGTAAACAGTGTAATTAGTAATTCAAATGTAAAAAGACAGGTGATAGATGACTCACCAACAGAGAGATGAGACATAGACAGAGACAGAGAGAGGTAGGTGCTGGAAATGCATTAAATTATACAGCTCATATATGCTGATTAGCTTATAGCTGGTAAATTATAGCCTTAGGACACCTCTGTGACACTCTCTCTCTCTAAACCTTGTCCACACTAACTGGCTCCCACAGACACAGTGTGGGTGGAGAGATCGATACAAGGACTCCCTCCATTCCCTGCCTTACCTTCCACTTGCTTCTGTCACTGACAGGTGGTGGACACTCGCTGTGGTCAGTGCTGGGTAAGCTTTTTCCTAAAAGACCGTTTTTATTGCTGAAAACACAACTTTTGGTTTTGTGCCAAAGACGCTCCCAAATGAGAAGGCCACGTGCTTTTAGTACAAAGCGCCTCCTATCAACACGCGCTGTACCTCAGGCTGAGGCTGATGTAAGAGCAGTGTGTTATTGCCCGTACACGTGGAGAACTGTATGGTTGCCCATCACAGTTGGGATCAGAGCGTTTTTGGGTGTTGTTTCTGCACTTATGCCAATGATATTGGTTGCACAATTTTGTATTCTGACCTACAAGCTCCAACCTGCTGAGATAAAATGTCTACTCCAGATCAGACGTGGGTCAAACTGTTGAAGGCTCAGTGATAACCCCCAGCATTCCTCACATTTTCTGAACTGTAAGGTGAAGGCAAACCCTGTTTAATCAGCCAGGGACCCAAGGTTTCATTACTGGGCTTTTGGAAAGAGGTTCCTTGGAGCGTGGTTTTGTGTCAGTGCTCGGAACGTTAGCCCCGATGTTGGGTTGGTTCTAAACGCGGTCGATAGTATTTATTACTTAAGCTCATTACAGTGCACAGGCCAGCTGAAGCGGAAAGTTGCTCAGCGAGGCATGCACTCACTGAACTGAGCAGGGCTTCCCTGCACCAGACACATCCTCCGGAGTCTGAATGAGAGAGATATGGGCGTAGTCTAAATTGGTCCCCAAATGGATGATTTTGTAACTGGTAAATTAATATATTCACTCAAATTTAACTCATCTGTGGTAGTGAGCACACACTCGGGCTGCCCCCTTGTTAGGCCACAAAAATACGGTGTTACACAGGCCTGGCTTGGTAAATGGGACGCAAACCAAGTGTCTCAGTCCAAACTGGCTCAGGTCTCTCGGTCTCTCTCTCTCTCTCTGTCTCTCAGCCATGGCCAACCAATGGCACTTTGGGCGCAAGGCGAGATTATACCCTAGAGGGGGCACCAGTCCTTCCACAGTCGTGTGTTTTTGGACTGTGGGAGGAAACCAGAGCACCCGGAGGAAACACACGCAGACACAGGGAGAACACAACACACTCCTCACAGACAGTCGCCCGGAGGAAACCCACACAGACACTGGGAGAACACACCACACTCCTCACAGACAAGTCACCCGGAGGAAACCCACACAGACACAGGGAGAACACACCACACTCCTCACAGACAGTCACCCGGAGGAAACCTACACAGACACAGGGAGAACACACCACACTCCTCACAGACAGTCACCCGGAGAAAACCCACGCAGACACAGAGAGAACACGCCACACTCCTCACAGACAAGTCACCCGGAGGAAACCCACACAGACACAGGGAGAACACACCACACTCCTCACAGACAAGTCACCCGGAGGAAACCCACACAGACACAGGGAGAACACACCACACTCCTCACAGACAGTCACCCGGAGAAAACCCACGCAGACACAGAGAGAACACACCACACTCCTCATAGACAGTCACCCGGAGGAAACCCACACAGACACAGGGAGAACACACCACACTCCTCACAGACAGTCACTCTAAATTCAGGAGTGCACTAACTGATTGAAAGTAAACTCAGAGTGGTTACTTACTCAAACACACTATTCCACCTTTAAAGACACAGAGGTTCTGAATGAACACAGTTGGGAGGGGAGTTTGTTTTCTGCCAGAATTATAGTTCTCCAGAATGGTCTATTGTGCCTTTAAGGGCTGCAATAACAACAGCTCCGATTACATTCCACTCTGGCACTTCAGCGAGTATGCAGAGTTAATGCCAGGCCTGATATTAGAGCACTGGGTGATGATGTGCTCTGGTGAGTGGGGAATGGAGCTATCCAGTTGCTTACAAAGCATACAAGCCTATAAAAATATTCTAAAAATGATGACTTTGACTCCCAGCGCTGTGCGTAAAAACAAACCTGCACGAGCACTCTTTACAGGAATTTAATATTTTATCTTGAAAGAAGGATAGTTTTCCAACTGTTATATAGTGCACAGAAAGTGCGAGCAGTGACAGGGCAGTAGCTTTTAACATAACATTATTTTTATTTTAAAAAGCAGGGTGGTGGTTGCTAACTGTACATCAGCAATAAAAAATGACGAGTGTTTACCCTGATCTTCTGCATCAGCTGTTAACACACCTACTCATACACTGTAACTGAACTGCACTGTTGCCAGCTGCTTACAGAACACACACACACACACACACCCTGGATGAGTGAGCTGCCATCTGAGAGGTTGAGGGTTATGTGGTAAGGGAACTTTAGGCATGGACGTTGAGGGAGGAGAAAGCACTTTTCCGTCACTTTGCCTGTTTCTCCTATAGCTCCCGGGGATCCAAGCAGCGACCTTTAGTCCCAGGCCCACTTCTCTAACTTTTAAGCCACTTCAGGACCTTTGAATTCCTTGAATATCTCTGTTAGTTTGTATATATATTATTATACTGTATATATGTGTTTGAGAACTACTCAGAATCTGATCCAAACTCATACCTATTGCACTGTGGCGGTTGTTCTCCATCTCCTCCATCTTAAGCACCTGGACTGATTCCGTTTCCTCGGGTGTGGAACTCGGGCCTGGCTCTTGCTTTCCAGCGCGTCTGGGAGTAGGCTGTGGATTTGCTTCCGGTTCTGGTTCCGGCTCTGGTAGTGGTTCTGCTATAGAGCTGGCCGGTATCTCGTAGAGCAGTTCGGACATGGGCTCGTCGGCCATGCTGCTGCTGGCTGACTCCGCTGCTGCGTCGCTGCTGGAGCTGCTGCAGATGGAGCCGGCCGGCTCAGAGTCCTCGATACTGTGGCTCAGGTCGGAGAGAGAGTCCTCTGCGACTGTGGAGCGGAGAACCTGGGCCGGTACCGAGGTCCTGCACTGAGCAGGAGGTGGTACATGGACGACAACAGCAGGGAGGGTGATGGCTGGCTCCGGGGTGCTGAGAGTCGGCGTGGGTGGGGGGGCCGGGGCTTTGCGCTTCTTCATCTGACTGTCCGACCGTGGGGAGTCTCTTTTCTTTATAGAAAAACAAACAAACAGGAGATTACAGGGAGAGACTTAAGTCGAAAAATAGTACAATAATTCTTTGAATTTAAAATAATATTTTGCTTTATTTCAACATGATTCTGATTAACTACAAAGCCAATCACATTAACGTTTGCATGATACAAATATGACACGCCTACTTTTGCCACACACTCGTGACCAATGTGTCAGTAATGGGGCGCTCATATGAATTCAATATATACATCATTCTCAAAAATGCCCTGGTGTTGTGAACCATGACATAAAACGTGAAAGGTACTGTGTTGTGTTTCATGCAACATTTCATGTGACCTGCCTCATAAAGTACACAAGGCCTGAGAGAATCTAGATTGTAGATTTAAATTCACCAGGAGGACATAAATATAGAGTTACATTCAAAATTATTCACTATTATATTCGGTTTACGATGTTAAAATTGGGAAACAAAAACGGTGATGCAGCAGGTAGGTGTCGCAGTCACACAGCTCCAGGGACCTGGAGGTTGTGGGTTCGATTTCTGCTCCGGGTGACTGTCTGTGAGGAGTGTGGTGTGTTCTCCCTGTGTCTGCGTGGGTTTCCTCCGGGTGACTGTCTGTGAGGAGTGTGGTGCGTTCTCCCTGTGTCCGTGTGGGTTTCCTCCAGGTGACTGTCTGTGAGGAGTGTGGTGTGTTCTCCCTGTGTCTGCGTGGGTTTCCTCCGGGTGACTGTCTGTGAGGAGTGTGGTGCGTTCTCCCTGTGTCAGCGTGGGTTTCCTCTGGGTGACTGTCTGTGAGGAGTGTGGTGCATTCTCCCTGTGTCTGCGTGGGTTTCCACCGGGTGACTGTCTGTGAGGAGTGTGGTGCGTTCTCCCTGTGTCCGCGTGGGTTTCCTCTGGGTGACTGTCTGTGAGGAGTGTGGTGCGTTCTCCCTGTGTCTGCGTGGGTTTCCTCTGGGTGACTGTCTGTGAGGAGTGTGGTGTGTTCTCCCTGTGTCTGCGTGGGTTTCCTCCGGGTGACTGTCTGTGAGGAGTGTGGTGTGTTCTCTGTGTCTGCGTGGGTTTCCTCCGGGTGACTGTCTGTGAGGAGTGTGGTGTGTTCTCTCAGTGTCTGTGTGGGTTTCCTCCAGGTGCTCCGATTTCCTCCCACAGTCCAGAAACACACATTGGTTGGTGGATTAGCAACTCAAAAGTGTCCATAGGGGTGTGTGTGCGTGTGTGTGTTGCCCTGTGAAGGACTGGCGCCCCCTCCAGGGTGTATTCCTGCCTTGTGCCCAATGATTCCAGGTAGGCTCTGGACCCACCGTGACCCCTGGATAACGGTTACAGATAATGAATAAATGAATGAACACAAGATTCTAAGAACAGTTAATGAATAGCAAAGGAAAAAAGTACTGAGCAAACTACAGTTAGACCACAGACAAACACATAACTGCATTTCATATTATTGTACCACACTGAATCACAAGGGTATTGTCCAGAGTCCCGCAGGACGTTTAAACCTTGGTCCTGCAAACTTGTGTTCAGAGAACACACTGTAGACTACACCAAAAACAGCAGGGTCTGATATTCAAATGTTTCTTTTTGAGAGATTTATTATAAAGGCTCCACTGACTGGTGTGAACCCACACTGAGAGCCTAGAACCTGCGCGGAGCACGGAGCTAAAGCTATTAAATGCCTGTCAAGCTCTGAAATACTCTCTTGGCCAGAGGAGACGAATGAATTCTTCTGCTCCTGCCAAAGGGGTACAGTAATTCAAAGGAACTCTCATGACCTTGATCCTGCAGATTTGTAGCGGCTGAAATCAGAGCGCATTTTCTGCAAGGAGCAGCTCCTGAGTTCTACTGATCATTGAAAATGTACTTTAAAGGAGAGAGGTCGGGAAAAATCCCTGTATCTGGAGCCCACCAACACACACACTGTGAAACAAAACCACCCCGTCAGAAACCATGCTGCTCTTAATGTCCTGCTTTTTTTTTTTTTTTACCCGTGTCTCTTCAGAAAGAGAAGAGAACTGAGTGAAAACTGCTAAAAACCAGAGCTTCTGCTCCTCACGGCTGTGCTGGGGTATGGAGAGCAACCCAAATACCTGTAACACCTATATCAACAGTGCAGCTGTAATGGTTAATCATATTTCATTGATGGAAAACACACACATTACTCTGGCATGGCCACTACATTTTTGTTTTCTTTATATCATTCGCTCAGTCATTTATTTAATTTAAAGTTACACTTATATAGTGCCTTTCTAGAAACCCAAGGGTGCTTTACAACACACACAGAGAGAGAGAGAGAGAGAGAGAGAGAGAGAGAGAGAGAGAGAGAGAGAGAGAGAGAGGTGGGAAGCGGCAGCCAAACGCACAGCGTCCTCTCGACCAGGAACGACTGTCCACCTGGAGGATTGCATCAGGCACAAGGGTTTCACCCAGGACACAGTGCCAATCCATATCTGGGCACACACATTCACTCACACAGAGACATTCATTCACATACACACACATTCACTCACACACCAGGACAGTTACTAGAGAAGCCAATTCACCTCACCACAGTTTTTTGACTGTGGGAGGAAACCGGAGACTCCGGAAGAAACCCACGCAGACACAGGGAGAACATGGGACCTCCACCCAAATAGGACTTTGAGTTGAAGCATGGACAGAACATGACAGATTTGCTGAACTACCAGAGGGTTATAAGGAGTATTCGGATATTTATATTCTCTGTAGCTCACGTACTATTACAATTACTATTCTGTTCATTGCAACAATCTGTGCTTTGATTTCTCTCAGTTAAATCATGTCTTTTCTTTTACTGCATTATTTTATTCGTTTTACAAGTTTAAATTTCTATTGTAATTGGGTTTAAAGTGTTTTATCTTCTACATTTTTCATTCTACTATTGAAACATTCCTGTACAGTTTTGTGAAGCAGTTTGTACTGCCACAGTGTTCGAAAGGTGCTCTATAAACTTATCTCCTGCTTCAAAAATAGCAGGCACTTGAGTGTTTTGACTGGAAATAAAACAAAGCAAGTTTGCTCTCTGATTTCTACACAATATAATAGTCTGTAAAAATATTTACCTGGCCTGATATAATGGTATTTATAGATGCATCCAGAAGGCATTTACACAAGGAGGAAGGGATGAAGGGACCAGCAGTGAATGTGAACCCCAGAGGACAAAAACAGTGCAGGCTCAGACATAAACAAGCTGCTAGAACTGTCTCCGAGTCCACGCCGGCACAAATGTGGGTCAGAGGTGAGCAAAACACTGAACTCAAAGAGCCCCACACACACACACACAGGGGTGCGCCAAGGACAAAGGAAGTGGGTCGACTTTGTCTCTTACATGGTCTGACATGTGTGTAGCCTGTTGCACATATCTCAGTTCTGCTCTTCAGTATCAGTTGTAACGGCTGATGTCGGTCCTATGGTGGAGAGAGCTGTTGCCTCACAGCTATGAGGCCCCCCCCTCCCCCCATGTAGAGGACAGCCTCGAGGCCGACGATGACCCGAGGGTCACCCTGGATATATGTGGAGAGGCACATGCATACGGCTGTCTAAGGACAAAGGGAAGAGTTTGAGTTTGAGAGAGTGGGTCACTAACAGAAGGAATGTGTGATGGGGACAGTGTCCCACTTTCTGAATGCAGTAATTAGAGAGGGTGTCTTTTTGAGAATGCAGGCCCTTCATGCTTTCATATGTAAATGCAGGAAGGACGTGGTGTTTATGAAACCCCCCCCAACACACACACACACACAAGCACACTTGAAGCTTCTTCAGAGTTCAACAAGAGGTAAACACGACACGTTTAGAAATCCCTGAAGCAAAGTAGTCAATAAATTAGAGCAGACGCGAGGTCCTAGGAATGCAGTTCGGTCGTTCTGATAGGAAACAGATGTCTGAAGCAGTTATTTGGTGAATCCCACTTCACCCCTTAGCCCTGCACCTCTTTCACCTAGGGGTCTTAAAGAAATACTGGTGACCTGCTTTGGTCAAAGCCCCACGAGTCCCACAGCAGTGTTCTCCCCCTGTGTAAACCAGCTCTGTTCAGAACGCCTGTTCCTTTAAATGATAATGAGCCACACACAGCACACCTCCAAATGAGCAGCGCCCAGTGAGGCACCTCACGGTTCTTGTCTGAGACGTCACTCGATGTAAGAAGTGGAGCAAAATCCAAGTTTTCAGATCACAAAACTGACTGGGCGGTGTTGTTTAACAGTGTGTGGGTTGGAGGGGTCCAGAACCCCACATTAATTAGTACAGCATTTGGGCCCTCAGACTCCTCAACAACCAGCGACTGAACAAAACACACACTAGCATGTGCAGGCACACACACTAAGGGGTTATGTGGCTTTAGCCGTGTTGGGGAATAGAACACGCGACCTTCCACTACTAAGCCCAGTCCTCTAACCAACGCCAAAATTCATTCATTTGTATATTGTTGTTATGGTCACAGCTGGTCCAGAGCCTTCGCAGAATCTCTGGAAGCACGGCAGGAACACACTCCAGACACCAGCTCTTCACACTTATCAACAATATTATTTTAAACATGGACTCACTCTGAGGCCGATGAAAACAACATTGTCCAAAAGATATTAAAGGGGCAGTTTTAGAAACATGGGAAAAGCTGCTAAAGCATCTTAACCAGATTAACAAATCGTGCTTGGGTGTAAAAGCAGGAACCAGGAAAGGCAAAGTCCTTTAGGAGCAAAGTCAGGTCGAGGCTTGACCCTAATCCAAAAAAATGCGTCAGTCAATAATCCACCATTTTAATTGAAAAAAGTGCAGTGAGATTTAAGAACGCAGAGAATAATATTTAGAAGAATCGATTTAAAACTTACACTCTTAAAAAAATGGTACTACAAGGGTTCTTCGCATTGAGAAAAAAAAAAAAAAAAAAAGAGTGTGTTCAGTACACGTTGACATTAATATGTGAATCTGGAGCCCACCAACGCGCACACTGTGAAACAAGACCACCCAGTCAGTTTTCTGTGTGCTGCCTAAGGCAGAAAACATGGGATACAAATGAGCCGTTCTGATTCTGCTCCACTTCTGACATCAAGAGCAGAGACTTTAGAATGGCCCCGCCCCCTCGTCTGAGTCTGTCCAATCACAGCGCTTAACCTGTTTTTATGTGAGAGCACAAAGACGAGGTTAAACGTAGCAAAACAGACACAACGCGTGCGGAGAAATAAGAGCACTGAGTAAAAACTAAGAAAAGGAGAACCGAGAAGAACAAAAAAAAAAAAAAAAAAAAACAGCTAAAAACCAGAGCTTCTGCTCCTCGCTCCTCACTGCTGTGCGCTCGGGGTCGGGGCGAACAGCGAGCGGCTCATTATCATTTAAAGGAACAGGTGCGTTCTGAACAGGGGCTGTTTACACAGGGGGAGAACACTGCTGTGGGGCTCGTGGGGTTTGGACCGAAGCAGGTCACAGACGTTTCGTTTTCTTCACTGTGGAGAAAAGGGGCTACATTTACACTTTAAATATATTGAATTAAAATGACATCTTAGGCTGGTTTCCACTCTGAGTTTAGGGGACAGTGGATGTGAAATGATACTGTAACCAAACTGTGCCTCATGTTTAAACAGTTGTTAAATTCTCTTTTTATTCTTTATATGCAGAAAAAGTAGTTGACACCACTAAGTTCCAGCCTGTGTTTGAACGGCTCTCTAGGCTAAAGTTCACACTGAGTCCTCTCCCTCTGAGGGCTTTAAACACTTTCACCTCAGGTATGCTTCATGCCTGCAGCACATACTTAACCCCTTCACCCCAAAGCACAAGAACGCAACTACAACAAAGGAGGCGAGAGGAGAGGGATGCGAGAAAGAAGGAGCTGAGAGGGGGGCGAGGACGATGGAGGGAGAGCAGACGGGGGGTGAGGAGCGTGGGAAGGAAGGAGAGGAGAAGAGAGATAGAGCAGGGAAATGGTGATAGAAAGGGCGGGAAGAAAGTGGAAGACCTGTCCATTTTATCAGTTCCACTGTCCACAATGGAGCACTTCATAGTTCTAAAGTTAGACGGTTATTGTGTGTTGTGCTGGTATGAGTGGATCAGCCACAGCAGCGCCGCTGGAGGACGACCAAAGCAAACTGAAGCGACCGACATGGCCCTTCAAGCTGATTTCTCAAAGTCTCACTCTTTCTCTTTTAAACGCGTTGATCTCCAGTGTATTATCTCACTTTAGTATAGTTTCAGTGGATTATGGCCCTTTACTTCAGAACAAGCAGAAAACAACACGAGGAGCAGCTGATGTATCTGTAGTTAGCTGTAAATATACAGTTCCACCTTAAATAACTAAGCAATTACATTCTAGCACCTGAGGCTACTGCAGCATTTAAGATGGAACTGGAAGTCTGGACAAACAGCTGCAGGATAAGAATCTGACTTCAGCTCAAGAGTGAGGAGAGGGGGATAACATCTGATTGTGGAACTCTTCTGAAGGAGAATGAGGCCCTAAATGTAACTGATATCACTGCAGACTGGTGCAGAGCTGCTACAGAGCACCGCTAGTCAGCTGGGAATGAAGCGCTGCTCTATTTATTTCTGTTCTGATGACGTATCGGTATCTTGAAGGGTCATCTCGTTTCACAGAGGGAGTTTATAACCGATGCACCCTGTAACTCAGCTCCAAGGAACAACAGGACACTCCAAAACAAGTGGGAGGGGTCTGGTCTTAATGCTGCTTTGTAAAATTGTTCTGTTGTGCTATAACCCTTGGGGGGTCTCCCTCTGCTCTACCTTTAGGATCTGGGCCTGCAGTTCTAGATAAGTGTTCTGGGACTAGGTCTGTTGGACATGTTCTATGAATGAAACTGAAGCAGCCCTTAGGAGTCTTGACCATTTTTGTAGACGTCTGATTCTGCCTTTATATACACCACATTAAATAATGTTTAAATAAAGAATTGCCACGCCCCCTCATCTGAGGCTGTCCAATCACAGCGCTGGACCTGTGTTTATGTGAGAGACGAGGTTAAACGTAGCAAAACAGACACAATGAGCACGGAGAAATATAAGCACTTAAGAGTAAACGAAAAAAAGAAAAACAGAGAAGAGAGAGAACTGAGCGAAAACGGCTAAAGAACAGTGCTTCTGCTCCACGCTCCCCAAAGTCGTTTTGACGCGTCTCTTCTTGAAACAGTCACCAGCAACTCCTAAGGGTTAACAGTGAAGGAAAGGAGCTTGGAGGGAGAAAGGGGAAAGTGGGGGAGAAGAGAGAGAGAGGAGTGGAAAGAGTGTAATTATAGTGTGTGAGTTGGACAACAGCATTCTGTTCCACCACATGCAGGTCACACTGTCCCCAGGCCTCAGTGCCTCTGCACTCTCACTCAGCCACGGAAACAGGCCAAAGTTGAGTGCTGATGTAAAAGCAGTCTGGTTCCCCATATTTCTACTGAAATAACTGGACTGAAAAGGATGATTCTAAATGAGACACTGAACTAGTCCTGAAGAACAGTGGGGTTCTGAACAGCCGGGGCACAGCAGTCTTTAGAAGGAAGGCTAGGTCAGAACCGCCGCCCCACGGATGATTCTTTACCTTCCAAAATCTGGATCACTGCTAGGGCTGGGTCCTTAATTTTAATAAAATTAGTCAAAATCGACATTGTGTACTGTGTTCCTATACTGTCTTTTTAAACCAACACTACCATGCTGTAGTCATGTGACTCTGCCCCATCCAATCTGCCACATGGAAGCTACACGGAGGAGAACCTAAACACAGAGGCTGACTGAGCGACTCGGCTCATTAGAATAACACCCCATACACCCAACAACAACTCATCACAGAAGGTGGGCATGTGCTATTTCAGGACAGATTTGTACAGCATTGGCTATGTCCTTTATTATGGTAACTTTCAGCGTTATCTCCTGTATACAGACCGATATGATCTGTCTAATGACAAGGGGTAATAGTCCTGTTCCTTACGACAGAAAACATCTCAAATGACAGCAGAGAAGAACAGTAATAACAACAACAACAACAACAACTTCTCTGGGAAAACAGAACTTAATGATTGAGCAATTTATTGCAGGATAATAGAGCTGTGTGTTCTCACATTCTGGCCTTAAAACAAATACACCGAAAAAAAAAAAAAAAACAGTGCCTCAGCTGCAGCTCCCCTCTCTATATAAAGAGACAGAGTTTGGTTGTTGTTGGTCCTTCCTCTCATAATCCTGAGGAATGCTGGCCCTGTGATGTCAGTTAAGCAGCTCCCGTTGAAGCTCAATCTTTTTAAATACTTTGTCTTTTCCCTGCTCCAGACCGGCAACATTCAAAGTGATAAAACTGATGAACAACAACAATAAATAAAAACACGTTTCTCCAAAATAGTAACTTTCCAGAAGAAAGGAATTTACACGCAGTGTGAAGGACAGCTGCTGAGTTCAAATGATGTAGTAAATAAAACACCCAACAACTCGTAGATACGTGTTTATCATTGGACGACAACAATATCCAACTTAAATTATAATCAGATTTTTCATTACACACTAAACCTAAACCTAATTAAAAGGTATGCTCTCACTCTGCAAATAGGAGCTGCATTCAGCTGCTTCTTGCAGTGTTAAATCAATTCTCCTGTAGCTGAAGCTAAATGCTGCCCCTCACCTGGTGGGACACGTCTCTTCCAGATACAGCTTTGGTGCTTTTCCACCAACGCGGAACCGGTTCGGTTCCCATTCACAAACCACCAACATAAACTGGTTCCATAACCAGAAAAGTTTGTTCCCAGCAGAAACTGTGACACTGTCCGTGGGCGAGTCGAGATAAAGAAGCTCCAGAAAGAGCTCAGAGCCATTTACAGATGGTTATAGAAATAAATAAAAGTGTGTGTGTGTGTTTGGGGGTGGGGGGGTGGGGGGGGGGGGGTGTCACAGTGGCGTAGCAGGTAGTGTCACAGTAACACAGCTCCAGGGACTGTGAAGAGTTTGGTGTGTTCTCCCTGTGTCCGTGTGGGTTTCCTCCGGGTGACTGTCTGTGAGGAGTGTGGTGTGTTCTCTCTGTGTCTGCGTGGGTTTCCTCCGGGTGACTGTCTGTGAGGAGTGTGGTGTGTTCTCCCTGTGTCCGCGTGGGTTTCCTCCGGGTGACTGTCTGTGAGGAGTCTGGTGTGTTCACCCTGTGTCTGCGTGGGTTTCCTCCGGGTGACTGTCTGTGAGGAGTGTGGTGTGTTCTCCCTGTGTCCGTTCCTCCGGGTGCTCTGTTTTCCTCCCACAGTCCAAAACCACACGTTGGTAGGAGAATTAAAAAAGGGGCCCGCTTCATTTGTTAACAGATGTTATCAGCAGGTAGGGCAGCGCAATTAATCAAAAACTAATCAAAATCAATATTCAGAACTTCTAATCGACATAACCTCGTCTACATTGATTATATTTGTTCTGTTTTGTCCCCACTGTGTTCATGTACTGTTCCTTTAAAACCACGCTACCAAGCTGTAGTCATGTGATTCTGCCCCCTATCTGCCTCATTGAAGAAACACGGAGGAGAACCTAAACGCAGAGGCCCACCAAGTGACTTAAGCAGCTCGTGCCGAATAAAAACACAGCGTCTGTGGTTTGGACGTGTTGTGTTTTGACTATAATTAAGACGACACTGAACAAAAACATGTCAAATGTAAACACTGAGAAAAAGCACAGTCACACACCAAATATAAACAGTGCTCAGAAAACGAGAGAGAAACAAGCTCCTGGCGACATTAGAAACAATACCCCAGCTTTAACCCTGGAGCATATTACAGCGCCATCCTCGTCACTGAACTATGAGTCAAACACAAACACAAAATAATCGTTCATTAGACGTGATAAAATGTACAATTAATTGTGATATTGATTTGTGCTCACATCGCCCAGCACTATCAGCACAATGGACTGAAGATCAGCTCTACACCGCCCCACGACACAAAACGTCACGTACGACAAATTTAGCCACGTTCACTAAGAATCCAACTAAAGAATTTTGCAGAATTTACTTTTTAAATCTCTCTAAATCCTGGGGTATTCTCTCTGCACCGCTTCAGAACACATTCACGGGCTCACGGTCAGGAGAAGAGTGTGACAATGAGTCAGTGACTTTACAACAGGACCGTTATCCCATTTGATTCTGTTAGTTCAGTTATAGCTTTTCTCAGTAGCGCTGTATCCTTCATTTATCAATGCTATGAAGCTAAGGCTACACATACCTTCACTGTAGTGGAACAAACTGGGATTACAGATAAAATAGGACCACGCAAGTTCTCAAAGGGATCATTGAAGCCTGCTCAATCTGCCATTTAAAATGATTGGGAACACTGTTTTTTTTCGCACCCATTAGGAACACGGCCAACATCGGTCTGGAGCATGGCCACAGAATGCACACAGCTGGTATCTGACCCTGAATCCCAGAACCAGAGCGTAGTTCTGCGATGATGAGAGGAGCTGTGTTTTAGTGGGAGCCACTGAAGGGCAAGGCTCATGTACAGGACTCCGATTCCAGCTTGTGTTTTCTGTTTTGGGAGATTTACACATTAAAGAACACACACATGACTCAGGAACAACAACCATACACATGTGTTTATAAGCACAAGTGTGTGTGAAAGAGAGGGAGTGAGTGTGAGTGAGAGATAGCGAGAGAGAGCTGCTGTAAACATTCTGTCCTGTTTGTCTCGTCTTACGCCGGTGGTGTGGTGCTTACTTGTTTTGCTCAGTTTATTTCTATCAAACCCCTTCGGGCTGCCTTCCAGGCCCTGAGTGTTACCTGATCTCTCTTACTACCAGCTGCTACAGAAACGAGTGCAGACAAGAACATCCCAAAGCGGCACCATGAGGTCAGAGATGCCTCTGAGGGGCAGGAATGGGCAGTGCCTAGACACTTAGAGACAATATTTCTGCGAAAGGCTGCACGTGACCCTTTGAGCCAGGAGCAGGAACTGAGCAAGACTCATTTACCAAATTAAGACTGTGGGAACTGAGCAGAACAAAAAATCAATGCTGGAGGCTTAATATTACAGAGTCGGTAATATATCGATCACAGTGTTAAAGCTGACTCACTTATGGATCTTTAAGTGGGAGCTGCTTTTACACTCCTCCAGAGCGACTTACAGAAGTGCTGAGTCATCTGGTTCAGAGAGGACACCCTCATCAGGACAGACAGGATTAGAGTTCAAACAGCACCCAAATAATGCACAGCTAGGGATGAACTGTAATGTACTCTGAACTAATAATAATCATTCATTCATTTATTCATTCATTGTCTGTAACCCTTATCCAGTTCAGGGTCGCGGTGGGTCCAGAGCCTACCTGGAATCATTGGGCGCAAGGCGGGAATACACCCTGGAGGGGGCGCCAGTCCTTCACAGGGCGACACACACACACACATTCACACCTACGGACACTTTTGAGTCACCAATCCACCTACCAACGTGTGTTTTTGGAGTGTGGGACGAAACCGGAACTGATTAGCAATAGTTCAGTCTTGTCACTATTTAACATGAGAAAGTTGTGATTCATCCATTTCCTGATTTCTGACAGACAGGTTTCTAACTGGTCAAGAGGTTAGTACAGTAATTCAGTACTGAACTACTGATATCTGTGAACGAGAAACCCAGTTCAGCACATTTCAGGACAAGAAAATTAAGAAAGCATAAATACAGGCTCTTCGGGACTCCATGTTCGGGACACTGGGAGTTGGT